>NC_092697.1:2822238-3130096 GCF_964275005.1 Diadema setosum
ACTTTTGGGTGCACATGCTCAAGGTCAAGGTCAAAAGGTCAAGGTCAAATGCTTAAGATTTAACTATTTCCCCCATAACTATGCAATGCCGGAAGATACTTTCTGGAAACTTAGTGTATACATGTATTACCCAATTAAGATTGTCTGGTGAAAGTTTGGGGTCATGAGGTCAAGGTCAAAAGGCCAAGTACAAATGTTAAAATTTCACCTTTTTCTCCGTATCTTGAAAATTGTTCAAGGTATCTTCATGGAACATAGTATATATGCATGTATTGACTGGCAGTGACTATATAAGGAATTTGGGGTTCATGGGGTCAAAGGTCAAGGGCAACACTTCAAAATTCTGCTATTTCCCTCATATTAATGCATTGCCAGCAGGATTATTTTGTGTGTGTGTGTTTGCTTTTTTTTTTAACTTGGTGTTTGCATGTATAACCCAATATATATTCTCTGGGAAGTTTTTGTTGTTGTTGTTGTTGTTTTTTTGCCAAAAAGGTTAAAGGTCAAAAGGTCAAAGATCAAGTGAAAGTGCTGAACTTACTTCTTCCTCCATATCTCGGAAGTGTCTCAAGTTATCTTGAAATTTAGTACATATTTATGCATGTTCTGCCTGACAGTGATTCACTTATGAATTTTAGGTTCAAAGGCCAGACAAGAAAACGGTAACAATTTACTATTTAATACAGAAATTGCACTTTTTCTCTATACCTTGAAAATTACTCAATGCATAAACTTATGAAAGGGTAAAAGTCAAGTTAAAGTCTTTAAGGACGTTCCTCAGTTAAAGTGAAGTCCATGTCATTTTCTTCAAACTTTCCATGCAGTAACTTTGACCCATCCGATTCACAAATATGTAAATAAAACCATAGGTTCATGTGCTTGTTTTTCTTCTACGGGACTTTGAATAATAGGCCTATAATTAATCTGCAGTCCTGTACCGATAGCGTTACAGGATCCAGACCTTGATTGGCAACAAAATCTGCAATGACAAACTTAAATCCCCATAATTCTTTCAAAACTCACTTTATTGTCATATGAAAGGAACATTCATATACATGATTGTTGTCATAGTTTCTCTATGACGTAAATTTGTAATGCATTTTAGATAAAGTATATGACTTTTGAGGGCTTCAGCAAGCGCTATGTATTATAACATACGCTTGTAATTCTTAGGTGATTTGCGGGTTTTCTTTTCTCTTTGAGTCATTACAGCCGAAATGCAAACAACCACAATCGCCTCCTACAATGTATTCGGCCATCCAGGGCCGCCTATACAATCTCTCAATCTGTTCGGCCCCATTAGTATTTTACTGCATACTTTTGCTAGGTTTGTGCTCATGTATCCATTGAGATCATTGCAAAAAAGCTATTTCTCACTTAATTGTGGTTACAACAGCTGTGTTTGTCACTATACTTTTTTTTTTTTTTTTATCTACAGCTGCATGACGGCAGGTGCTCGTTATGAGTCACTATAGCCCTACTGTTTTGATCCTTGGTATATATTCCATCATGGCTAAAACCCAACTGTTGTTTAAAATAAACGAATAAGACAGGTCATAAAATTTATAATTTTTGTTGTTGACCATCACTCAAATAACATTTTTACAAAGTGTTCACGGTGACTTCATTTATTTTTCTCTTGATGAAAAAATACATATATGAAGATTTATGACCTATAAATGAATTTCTTTAGAAGAGCTGTTTTAAATTAATTGTTCCTTTTTCTCATTTATAGATATAACAACGGCTGGAAATTTAAATGCACAATATGGTGTATCCATACCTGTTTGATGTATGAGTTGTATGTGTAGCGGTGTCCTATTTGAGTTAAAGTGATAAACAAGAATAATCATTTTATGTCACACCATTACACAGAATAATTTTTGTTGACTCGTAAAACTGCATGTGTAATTTATAAAGCAAGTCACATAATGCACGTTTATGATTACGTCATCCACGTGGACATCAGGTTCAGGTTCTCGGTTTTTGTTTTTATTTTTTTTTTTCTCCAATGACATGTCCACTTTCATTTGTGCAGTAACCGGTTCCTCCAAGATCACTGACTACAATGTTTGTTCCGTTCATCCTAAAACATTAGCCATTAATCATTTTCCCCCGCACATCGAATATATAATGTTTCTCTTTTTCATACACAAGCGCATCAATATTTGTAGTTATGGTAGGCATGATTCACGTTTTATTCAACCAGTGTACAAAGTGACTCGCTGCCGATTTTCTCTGTATTCTGTATTCTCAAAGGTTTCCTGGTGTTCAGTAAAGCTGGGTAAATAGGCTAAAGAAATGTTTGTCCTTAATAATAATACTTGTGTCACATGATAATTACAGTACGCCCTCGTAAATTTGCACTTTTTCCATTCTTTATTTCTTTTTCAAAAAGTAGTAATTTTACTCATACGAACATTATTTTGGTCCCTGTTATTGACGATTATATCTACTTACCTTGGCAAAGCAGTCGGCTCTTTAACCAGTGATTATGAACCCTACCCCATAGTTTTTGTCTGCCGTGGTTGCTCCTCGTGACACTGCAACGACGAGGTCCCTCTGAAAATGTGTTATCATGCGGCTCCTTTGTTTGTTGGAATTTTGTTTGAGAGTGCGGGCATGCTGATTCTATCTCGTGAATGAGTTTGATTTTGCAAATTCTTGTTTCGTGCAAGCCTCTGCTTATAAACAACCCGGTATTTGCAGGTCGATTGTTATATTATGGACCCACAAATTATCACACGATCGGATGTTTTTCATTACTATTATCCTTATTAGTTTGCATCACAATGTCAACCTGCCACACACACGCATCTCATAGTTATGCAGTTCTGTTAAAATGTTAAGTAGTACAGATTGCAGTTCTGTTAAAATGTTATGTAATAGAGATCTACGGTTGTCGGACACCATTCTCCTGTTATGTTCCAAGTCTGTAAACATTCCCCTAAAATTTCTCGCTTTGTTGCTTTTTTCTTTCTTTATAGTGATTCGTTTATCGACTGCAAGAATGTTCACGGCTACTTTTCTTTTGTTTGAACTTGCGTGTGTGTAGGTTCTATTTGTATGCTATTCACATTAATGGAGTCGTTGTCACTTACCCTGTGTCTCTGTATGCAGCCTATTATACATGGGGATGAAGAACCCTCTGATTCATATCATATGAACAGTCATGTATCACATGTATGTCCCCTTAATTTATCCAGTTAAGTTTTATACCTACTACATAAATGATTCTGATTATCACACAATAATCAAGGAATATAGTTTTTATTGGTACATTTGATTTTTTTTTTTGCACATATTATGCATGACTACCTTTTTTCTGTGTTTGCTGCTGTTTTCAATACTCAAAGAACGTTAACGGTGTATTGTCCTTCTTGTCCCCTATTTTGAAAATTTATCTGATTTGAGACTAGCAATGTTCAATTCTCATGTTACGATACGATTTGATACATATATATGTATGTATGTTGTCTTTCTGTCCTTGTTTCTCTGTCTTCCTTGTGTTTGTCCTCTCACACCTATCTTCCTTTTCAGAATTCTATGTTTACGTGTATTTGCCTACTCGCTGTACGATCCGCGAAACCGGAATTGTTTGTGCTTCACCTACATGTATGTCAAAATATCTCATACTTCAACCCCGGCAGTTGATATGCTTTCATTCTAGATTTTATGCTCCTCCTTATGGCTAGTCAACTCAATGCAGCGTTTGATTCTCTTAATGATGATGAACTCTATGATTTGTTTAGACGCTCCCCTACAGAATTAAGTCGGATAAATTCACGTTCATCTGTTGTTTTTGATAACTTCATTGCCGATAATGTTAATTTGTCTTCGAAAGATTTATATGATGATTTCGATTTTGAATATGATTCCTCTCATATTTCTTCAAAGTATGTTACAGTTGATCAATTCACAGATCTTGTCAAAAGTTTTTCAGAAAGTACATTTTCTTTGTTACATTTGAACATTAGGAGTATAAATAAGCATTTTGATGATTTTCAGATATTATTAGGTAACCAAATGAAGAAACAAATTTCTGTAATAGGTTTAACTGAAACATGGTTATCTTCTGATATTAATTTACCATAATTATGCATTAAATGGATATGAGTTAATCGTTAATAACAGAGTGAATAGGACGGGCGGTGGGGTTGCTTTTTATTCATCACAGAAATTTGAGTTTACTGTTTGTGATGAATTAGAAATAATGAATGATAGTATAGAGTCTTTGTTTGTGGAAATTTCCATTCCGCAAAGTAAAAACATTATTGTTGGCATCGTTTATAGACCCCCAAGTTCTAATCCTAAAGTTTTTTTGGGTTGTATTATAAATTTATTAAAAAATCCCCTTTTGGTTAATAAAAATATTTTTATAATGGGTGATTTTAATATTGATTTGATTAAAAATGATGATAATACGTCACAAGAATTTTTTGAAATATTTTTGTCAGCCTCATTTTTGCCATTGATTTCGAAACCCACACGCGTTACAAATCATTCCGCCACCCTTCTTGATAATATTTTCACTAATGTTTTGCAAATGTTAAACTCTTCTATAATTTTATCCGATATGTCCGATCATTTCCCTATTATAGTATGTTTTGATCTCGGGTATTCGGTTAATAAGTTTGGTTTTTCTCCAACCAGACGAAGAGCTACACCAGAAAATTTGGCTAGCCTTGGTGCTAGCTTAGATAGGGCTGATTGGTCTAGTGTTTATGATAGTGATGATGTTAATATATCATTTAATAATTTTTCAGGGATAATTAATAATCATTTAGATGAATATATGCCGTAATCAAAAGATAAGTTAGTTGATTATAAAGCATCCCCAGATTTCCATGGATATCAAAATCTCTTCTTCCTTCAATTAACAGGAAAAATAGATTATATTACAAATTTAAAATGAAAAAAACTGGGAAGTCAAAAGAAAAATACACTTCCTATAGAAATACTTTAACCAAGATTATACGGTTGGAAAAGAGGAAATATTATATGTTTCAGTTAGAAAAATATAGACATGATATGAAGAATACATGGAAGATTTTAAACCAGGCCATGAATATATCAAAAAAGAAATCAAATATTACAAAAATAAGATATGATAACAAAATATATGAAGATTCAAGTGAAATAGCTAATATATTTAATTCTTATTTTTCAATGATTGGGGAGAATTTGGCAAAAAGGGTACCACAGTCAAATACGCATTTTTCAACATTTTTAGGTCAATCTAACTCAAATTCTATTTTTTTTTTTTGTTCCAGTTACGAAATATGAAATTATTGATATTGTTACTGCAATGAACGACAAGCGAAGTGCTGGTTATGATGACATAAGTAATTTCATTTTAAAGGGAATCATATTTTCAATCGCTGATCCACTTTCAAATATTTTTAATAGATCTATATTATGTGGTGTTTTTCCTGAGTTTATGAAAATAGCTAAGGTTTTCCCTTTATTCAAAAAAGGAGATGGTTCTGATATGAGTAATTACAGGCCCATTTCTTTGCTTTCATCTTTATCTAAAATTTTGGAAAAATTGATATTTAAAAGAACGATTAATTTTTTAAATTTTCATGATGTTTTTATAAATTCTCAATTTGGGTTTCGTCAGAAACACAGTACCATTCATGCCCTTTTGAAGTTTATCGATCACGCAGCGCATACTATTGATAATCATTCTCATCTTATTGGTATATTCCTGGACTTCTCCAAGGCCTTCGATACAATAAATCATGAAATTTTACTTCGCAAGTTGTCTCATTATGGAATAAGGGGGAAGGCCTTGGAGTGGTTCAGGAGCTACCTGCAAAACCGCAAACAATACGTATCTCTGAATGGGAACGTTTCAAGTCTCGAATTCATTAAGTGTGGCGTCCCACAGGGTAGCTTATTAGGACCTTTACTTTTTATCATTTATATTAATGATTTTTGCAGATCATCCGACGTGCTGTCATTTATACTTTTTGCTGATGATTCAAATATTTTCTTTTCACATCAAAATCCAGATAAACTCGTGCACATTGTTAATTCCGAATTGAAAAAAGTGACCCAGTGGATAAGAGCTAATAAATTATCTCTCAATCTTTTGAAAACTAAATATATGTTATTTAGCAATTCTATAGAAGCATTACGTAAAGAGATTATTTTTAATGAGAGCCTATTAGAACGCGTATCTCATATAAAATTCCTTGGGATTACAGTAGACGATAAATTATCATGGAGGCCACATATTATTAACATTAGTACAATAATTTCACGTAATATTGGTATCATTAATAGACTTAAGTTTCATATTCCATTGTCTTCTTTGCTGACGTTGTATTTCTCTTTAATTTTACCTTATCTTAATTACGGTCTTTTAGCATGGGGTAGTGCTCATCAAACTTTATTAGATAGACTACTGTTATTACAAAAAAGAGCACTTCGTGTTATTTGTGGCGTCCCGCCACGTTCCCATACAGATCCATTATTCACTAAAACAAGATTTTAAAAATTAAAGATTTGTATTTTTTTCAACTTGGACAGTTTATGTTTAATTTCAACGCAAATGCACTTCCCTGTATATTCAATTCAATGTTTACAAGGAATCAGTTTTTCCATAATTATCCCACCAGGCAATCTTCTGAGTTTCATTTACCCCTTCTGAGAACATTATTGGCTCAGAATACATTTATATACACAGGCCCTAGATTCTGGAATTCATTAAGTTGCGAAATGAAAAATTCTCCTTCTTTGTACTCTTTTAAGCGGAAGTTGAAATCCTTTCTGTTAAACCCTCTCTGATTTTTCGCTTTTATCAACCAAGTCCCAACAACCACAGGGTTCATCATCCAACCATCAATCAATTAATCTCTGAATTTATTATAATGAAATAGCCATCATAATCTCTGCACGGCTGTATGCAGCCACCAGATGTTTGAAGCACCTCTTCAATTCCCTCTTCAATTTCCTCTTTCGTTTCCCTCTTTCGTTTCCCTGATCAGCGTGTAGGCATTCTCTTTCTTCTTTCCTTCCTTCCTTCCATTTTTCCATTTATTTTGTCGAGTCGTGTCATGTTGCTGTGTGTCTCCTATTTTGTTCCGTCTTGTCTTAAATTATACTTGGCTAAGCGTATGCAAATAAGTATTTCATTAGATTTTTCTTGAGGGGTTCACAATCTACAAGCTTGCTTTTTAGTGGACCTCTCAATTTTTTTTTTCCAACTGAAACATAACCTTGTATTTTTTTTGCGTATACATGCATGTAACTTTATTATTGTATCATTCATTTGCAAGATGTATGTACACGATTGTGATATGATTCCTAATTTATACTGTGTTATGTTCTGTTGGAAAAAGGAGAAGAATATAATAAAATGAAATGAATGAAATGAATGACTGAGATTCACCGATGATCATACCTGAGGACTGAAAACTATAGAAGCTTCTTAAACAAACTGCATCCAGTCTGCACTGGATGATTATAATAAGTACAAAATACACGTACAAGGGTAATCAATAAAAAACTGAGCCATTCTGCATGGGTGCTACTCTGACAAATGTGATGTCCAGTGCGACATCACTGACACGGGGCGCACGTTACGAGTCGGATACCCATGATTCATACAGCCCACGAGCGCGACACTATAGGTAAATAAAGCCCATGGGTCCGACATTGGGCAAACAAGACCCACGAGTCTAACACTATAGGCAAAATGACCCATGTATTATGAGTTCCCGACACCATTATAATAGGCTAATTCAATATATTACGAGGCTTTACATTAATTAATGCATCCAGTGTCTGTCTCGTGGGCCTTCTTTTGCCTATTATAGTGTTGGACTTGTGGGCCTTGTTTGCGTAGTGTCAGACCTATGAGCCTTTTCTTTGCGTATAGCGTCGGATTCGTGGGCCTTGCCTATATACCGTTGGACTCATGGGCCTTATTTACCTATATAGTGTTGAGATTATTGGCTGTATGACTCATTGGTTGTTTTTGATTCATAGACCTTTTTTCTATGTCGAGCTTGTTTGCCGTATGACTGGTGGGTGTCGTGGGCTTACCCCCTACAACGTGACCCGTACTTCATTTAAGAAATTACATTAAACTGTGTACTTTTAATGACACCAGAACCCTATAGGTATCATAGTGCAGTTAAACTCGATATGCAGAGGATCCTGCTGTGAAAGGGAAGAAAAGGTGTCGAAGAAAATTCTGAGTGCCGCATAATTGTTTCATCATTTTGTTCAAAATGTGTTATGATCGGATTCAGCAGGAATCAGTGAGGGAACGCAGAGTTAGACCCTGTTTACAGTGCGAGGCTCGGCCGCGGCCGAGCCGCGGCCCGGCCCAGCCCCGCTTCAGTGTAAACGCGCAAAAGGCCAAATGCGAGGCCAAATTGGCCTCGCATTTGGCCTCGCTCTGGAGGTGGTCTCGGCCGCGGCCGAGCCGCGGCCGAGCCCGGCCTTTTCTTAGTGTAAACGCAAACTGGGCCAAATGCGCGGCCAATTTTAGTCTGGCTTCCAAACCCTCTGCCTGTATATTTCGCTATTCAGGACATTAACCCCCTCAACGTCGAAAACTAGTATAGTTTAAGGTGGTTTTGTCCTGCAAATGATTTTTTCCTTCGGCAAAGGCCTTTGCCTGCACGGCGACTTCGTCGCCATAGAATTCAGTTGGCAAAGGGTCTGAAAACCAGACAATACCAAATTGCGTTTGTTTACAAGCAGAGCGCCACTACGACAAAATATTGAAAGGTTTGAATTAAAAGCGCGACCGAGCCCAGCAGTGTAAACGGACAAAATTGCGAGGCTCGGCCTCAATTGCGCGGCCGAGCAATTGGCCCCGTTTACAGTGCGGGGCCGGGCTCGGCCTCAATTGCGCGGCCGAGCCTCGCAAATTTGTCCGTTTAAACTGCTGGGCTCGGCCGCGCTTTTAATTCAAACCTTTCAATATTTTGTCGTAGTGGAGACCACCTCCAGAGCGAGGCCAAATGCGAGGCCAATTTTGGCCTCGCATTTGGTCTTTTGCGCATTTACACTGAAGCGGGGCTGGGCTCGGCCGCGGCCGAGCCTCGCACTGTAAACAGGGTCATATTGAAAAGGTACTGTGTCAATGGTTCTCGTGAGAGCGTTGGAACGGTATCAATGTCGATACCAATCTTCATACCTATCCAGAGAACATGTAAATCGTAGTTTTACATGGATAGTTTTGGAGGAAAGAAATCTAAAGCTTTATCTGGTGAGACCCCAGAAGATATGGTTAACTTTACTTACTGACGTCACAATCAGTCATGTCATCAAAATGCATAATCGGAAGGATACATTGACGTTGACTATGTCGGGTGGCCATAAGGTGAATGTTAAACCTACCGAGGCAGAAGTGTAGGTCCTTATTAAACTAATTGTGAAGATCCAAATATAAAACAAAGTGGCACGTTTGGCATAATGAAAGGATCGAATGCACTTTGGAAACCCCTTATTTATAGAGTGCATGACTCCACGTACTTTACGTCTCGTTGAATCCATGGCGTGTAGATGAAACAAGATAATTCTTTCACTCGTTATGAATAAGCGCACGTTGATGGCAAAAGGCATAATCATAGTTCTTTCATTCCCCTACAAGACAGTAAAGCCAAAGTTCGCGTTGCTGTAAACAATTCTCGAAGTTGCAGTCTGTGGAACAAAAAATATAAGCCGCTATTGATGTTCAGATGACAGGACTAAAAAGACGAAGCACGTAAGTCTTTCTATTGTACGAGAGGAGTCATGAATTCCATTTACATTGTCAGCTATACAATAGCGACAGTCTCGTCCTGGGTCTAACGTTGCATAAATGATTTACCCATGGCAAAAAAAAAAAAAAAAAAAAAAACACCAACCACATTGCCATTATTTTGTATACTATTCAGAGAGCTCTTCATCTTTAACAATTCATTCAAAGAGGAGTGACTCAGCAAGTGTGCGCTATACTCCACATTCAATTCAATTTTTATTTCCATCAAAAAAAAAAGTAATGCATGATACAAAGTATGCATTCGTCAAATTGTTATGGAGCAATTTGAAAGAAAAAAGAAATGCAGATCTTGTAATATGATACAAAATATATGTGTACAAAGAATAACATATCGGGGAAAACAATGCACGCTATGAAATAGGAACCAAGAATAAATAAAGCAACGGAAAAGAGTCAGAGAAACGTAGATCACTCCAAAATAAAAACAACAATGTTCAAATGACATGTATATCAAAGATTGATGTTCCATTAAAATATTTGGAATTGAGATATCTGATGCTAATGATTTACAGCATTGGATCATAAACAGCACAAAAATATGAACATACAATAACATAATAATACATAATGGTACGGACACTTCATTTTATTTACGCCATGTGTACCACGAAAAATGTACGGTGACATATATGAATGCACGTGTTGTAGTCTCCCACCGAAGAAAAAGAAATTAAGAAAACGTAAGGAAACACCATGATATCGAGAATTAAATGCTGAAGGCTGATTTTACAAAACAAGTCAGGAGGACTGTAATATCGATTTGAATTTAATTCAATTTGATTTGATTTAATTTACTATCATCCACAAATATGAATGTGAAAATGTGTTCTAACAGCGTTACATACAAGAGATATACACCGATGACAATTATTCAATTCAAAACTGCATAAACGTATTATAACACACCCAAAGAACGTAGATAATACTCGTTTTACTATTTGGTTGTTCTCGAAAATTATAATTGTAATATTCAGAATACATCTTACTTATATGATATGACTCAATTGGGTAAATTAAATAAACGTCATAATTATAATTTTATCATCGTCATAATTCCAGCATTCAAAAAGATCCTCTTCTTCTTATCAACATCTTCTTTATTCTGCATTCTATCCTCCTTTATCTTTATATATTTTCATCACATATTAACATTTTGAACATTGCATAATGATAACTACACAACACAAGACAACAAATGTAGGCGATTGAACATGTGAATGGAAATGACTGGCGGAAATGTGTGTTGTGTGATTGGTGCAAGGGATGTGCAATTTGGGTGCTGTTCATTATTCATCAGGTTTGTTATTCCGGAGTTTCATTATTCCGAAGGTTCGTTAATCCGAAACACACAAATTCCCTATACCTAATGGTTCGTTAATCCGAAAATGAAAAAGGGTTCGTTAATCCGAACATGAAAAAGGGTTCGTTAATCCGAACATTTGTGGCGTTATTCCGAAGGTTCGTTATTCCGAAGGTTCGTTACTCCGAAAATGAAAATATGAATTGGGTTAGCTATTCCGAAGGCTCGTTAATCCGAAAATGAAATAGGGTTAGTTATTGCAAAGGTTCATTAATCGGAAAATGAAATAGGATCCGTTATTCCGGAGGTTCGTTGATCCGGAAATGAACCTTCGGAATAACGAGCTTTGTTTCATTGTGGGATTAACAAACCTTCGGAATAACGAACCTTATTTCATTTCCGGATTAATGAACCTTCGGAATAACAAACCTTATCACATATTCGGATTAACGAACTTTCGGAATAACAAACCTTCGGACTAAAGAACTAAATAACGAACTCTAATCGTACAATTTGATCTCGGAGCGATTATACACATAGGGCCTATATTGAGAGGGTACAAATTGTCCCCCATAATCTTTTTGATTTTTGACAAGACCCTATGCTTTGCTCCAAATGTCATTCATTGTTAGTAGTACTATCGGCGCCATCCGTCTTTAATGCGTATTATGCTGTTTCCTATCTTACGCAGGCTTTCAATTGCAGTTACAAAGAGAGAGAGAGAGAGAGAGAGAGAGGGAGATCTGGGAATGTTTTTGAGGGTTTTTGTACTCAATGCTCAGTATTGCTTTGTTTTTTTTTTTCTATAAAGGTCAGGCGTCATTTACTCAGGAGGTGTATAGATCATCCGTAACGGGGATTTCCGTGAGCGTTTGTTTCCCAGGATTCGTTTCCCCCACCACGTCCACTTCAGGCATCGAGGGTTGTTTCATTGTCCACACTCCCAAGCATTACACCTACATACACCTACACTTAACACACGAAGAGGGCGGGAAGGGAGAAAGGATGTAAACTCCCTTATTCCAAAGTTCGATTACATTCTGAGTATGAGACTACTTATAGAGGAAGAAATTCATAATAAATGTGGAATACTGTGAGCCCGTTAACCAATTGGGCATACTTATTACGAGAATCAGGAGGATTCTGCAGGAGGGCTGGTTTGGATTTGAACAATCTCGTTTGGAAGATTGGAGAACTAGTGCAGTCAGTTCGTTACGAGCGAATGAATACGTTGCGTATAGGTGCATTGTATTTCCGTTTGAATAAACTTTAGATATTACATTCATCAAAACTGTAGATCACGTGATAAGGCGAACAAACCGTCGTGAAAATGTTCTGCAACTCACACATCTAACGAGAGGCTGATGCGGACTAATGTGGGTACAGGAACGGCTGCGTTGCCTTTATCTGAACGGTCATACGACATCCGCTTGTCGCACCCCGAGTCTGTTTAGCCAAAAGGAGGTAAGCATGTTCTTTTCTCTTCTTCTGTCGTTTGATGCAATACACAGGATTAGTGAGAAGTTATACACTTACAGGTTGATATCTAAAGTACGGACCCAGTTCAGGAGGGCACCACTTCCTTGAGAAAATTCTTCAATCCCGCCTGGGAACTTCCGCAAAAAGGTTCGTGATTACAAAAAAAGCATGCTATGAATGTATGCCTGTATAGATTACTATCTTTATTATAGATACATAAAAGGTGAATTTCCAGGTATTGATCTAACCAACTAAGGTAGTCGACATGCATAGGTATAGGAGATCCTCGAATTAACCCTGTGTGAATAATGCCAGCAGGAAAGACGTATTTCATCATTTGTTTTCTTAGTCATAACGTCACATTTTCATTTTTGCTTTTCATCTCCATTTCAGAAAAGAATATAATTAGGCCTATGCATGTTTCCTCACCTCGCAAAATGATGTTCTTGGCTACTTCGAAGTGCATGATTGATCACTAGTACCCCATTAAAATATGATATTGCACTGTTTTTGTCGATGCTTGAATCAATGAATTTCATAAAACACGTCGATCCATGATCATGTTTGAAGGTGATGTCGATCAAAGAGAGTTTTAAGTCTGTTTCACAGAATCCTATAGTCAGGACTGAATTCACCACAGTAACAGTTTGTCTTATCGCCATCCGCAGCATTCGATTCAAGATACCATGCTATCTGACGACCAAGCATGAAGTGCTTCGAACTATTCTTAAGTTTGAGAATGTGGAATATGAAGGATTCTCTCCTGCCCTACACATAAAAGCTTCTCTATATCTGACTCCTATGAAGTTAATGATCTGTTTTCCAACTACAACACAATCATTTTGTCGAAAATGCATGAATAAGCGTGCTCGTTCCAAATTATACACCCGTTCAAACAGAATTCATATCCCATGCATGGTTTAACGATTAAATTTCGGGGCCTACTCAACTCTTTTTGTTAATGAAAAAGACAAGCAGGAAGAAAGGGATCAAAATCCCACTCTGATACCATCTACATGCTATGTAAGATGCAATTTAGTCCTCATGATATTTTGTTAAGTTTTAAAGGGATGGTACAGTAGTGGTAGAGATGAGGATTGGGCTATTAACTTTTCGCGAGATACAAAAACACACACACACAAACACACACATGAAATAATGCAGAGCATATCACTTTATAAGAAGAACTCAAAGTTTATTTGATGAAAATCGGTTTTGGAGTGGCTGAGACATCCAAGAACAAAGGAAAACAAAGCGATCGTAATGAAAGGTGGGTCCCACCTTTTATTAGAATTGCTTTTTTTTTTTCGTCAAATTTTCGTCAAATAAACGTTGAACCCCTCTTAGAGTTGCATGTTCTTTCATATTTTATATGAAGTTTCTCATTATCTCACCAAAAATGTTAGAAACCTGAAGCTTGGTCTCAGCCAAAACTATATGATTCCTTTAAGAAGACTTTAATTTATGATGCTTTGTCTCATAATATAATGCCAAGCTCGTGTTTTAAACTTTAAAGAATTCGTTGAATATTACCGCGATATACTATAAGTTCTCCTTCATCGTGAATGTTCAGTGATACTTAGCGACATGTTTGCAACTAATTTTGTTGATGAGATATGCAAGATTTGATATGTGATCAGAAGAAACCTGCATTGATCAAGCAGTGGTAACTCTTCCTGAATCTAAGTTCACTGGAACTATTGTCCACAACAAATAATTCTGGACGAGTTTGCAGAAGTGTGGGAGGACCACGTGAGGGATATCGTCTCCCATCACTTTTCGTGTTTGCTAGACGCCAGAACCAGACTAATGGTTCCATGGTTCCATAGAAGTCGTGCTACGTACTGCTTACCTTCCTCTTTTAACCAAGGTTGTTACCTCTTCATTGTGCTCTGGTGCCTTTCCAGAAATGGCTCGCCATGCACTTATTACGCCAGTTATTAACTAGAAGTTTTTACCTAAATAACCAGGACCTGAAGGCATAACTTGCATTTGCAGATTAAACAAAAACCCAACATTAGTGCTTCAAAATGGATCCAAAATATGAGTTAGGGATATAAACAACCACTGTAAAAATTTGAACCAGTATAATCCATGTTAAATATTGTTTGTAAAAGTACAAAATGTGAACAATAAAAATAATTCCAGACTAAACCGTCTGCAGTTATGGTTTAATGCTAAAAGTAGGGATATCTCCTTATGTTTTAGGCTGTATTGCCAAAAAAAAAATATATGGTATACCAGTTTTGTGATACAACTAACCTATACATGCTCATCAAAAGTGATATCTTGATTTTTTTTTTTAAATCACTGCTCCCAAGGGTAAACAGGACCTTTAATGCTTCAGGCCAATTAGGTACTTGAGTTACTTTCATAACAGCACTTTAAAAGCACTTAAAGCGCAGGGGGAGAAATGAACAAATCGCCATCATCAGCAAAGAGGTTTTAAAAAAATCACTCGAATTTAAGGTACAGCTATGGTACTTTAATGTTTTATAGTCTATGATATGAAAGTTTCGTTTATGTATCCAACATTTTCATGAGAATCTTGTTATCTTCATGTGGTGTGTGTGTGCAGTGGCGTATCTAGGGGGGGGGGGCAAGGGGGGCACGTGCCCCGGGCGCCACTCCTTGGGGGCGCAAAAAAAAACGAAGAAGAAGAAAAAAAAAGAAAAAAAGAAAAAAAAGAGGGAAAAAAAAGAAAAAAGACAAGAAGAAGAAGAAACTCACCGGAAAGGGGGGGGGGAGAATGGTGGGGGGGGGGGGGGGGGGGGCAGAAAACGAAATAAAAAAAAACCCAAAATATAATGATGATTCCTACAAAATGACAATGTTTATTGTGTTCACACAAGAATTGCATGTTATGCAAGCTGAAATATAACATTTTCGGCTCGCTCGCTGCGCTCGCTCTCTAAGTTTTATATAGAAGAAGAAGGTAAGAACAAAATGTGATGATGACGCGGACAAAATGACAATGTCTATTGTGTTCACACATGTCATTTTATATTTAGCAGGCAAAATGTTTCACGGAGCAGCGGCTGCAATCTCTTTCGTTCTGAAGCGATCGCCAATTGGATCAAAAGAAGGCGCCAACGGTTTCGAACATACGAGGGGGGGGGGGCGCCAAAAAAATCAAACAAGATAAGAACAAAACGTACTGATGACGTGGAAATATACAAATTTCGGCTCACTCGCTCGTACTAATTTAGAGTATTTCTTCAAGTCCTCAGTTTGTTGGTAAAAATCGTTATCTATAAGGCCGTCACTATATCTTGATTAGAATTTTAAGATTTGATAAGCAAAAAATGACAAGAGTTCCATGTTTTGTAAGCTGAAATACAAAAATTTTCGGCCCGCTCGCTGCGCTCGCTCGCCAAAATTTATCAAAACAAAAAGGAGATAAGAACAAAACGTGATGATGACGCGGAAATATACAAATTTCGGCTCACTCGCTCGTACTAATTTAGAGTATTTCTTCAAGTCCTCAGTTTGTTGGTAAAAATCATTATCTATAAGGCCGTCACTATATCTTGATTAGAATTGTAAGATTTGATAAGTAAAAAATGACAAGACTTCCATGTTTTGTAAGCTGAAATACAAAAATTTTCTGCTCGCTGCGCTCGCTCGCCAAAATTTATCCAAACAAAAAGGAGATAAGAACAAAACGTGATGATGACGCGGAAATATACAAATTTCGGCTCACTCGCTCGTACTAATTTAGAGTATTTTTTCAAGTCTTCAGTTTGTTGGTAAAAATCGTTATCTATAAGGCCGTCACTATATCTTGATTAGAATTGTAAGATTTGATAAGCAAAAAATGACAAGAGTTCCATGTTTTGCAAGCTGAAATACAAAAATTTTCGGCTCGCTCGCTGCGCTCGCTCGCCAAAATTTGTCGAAACAAAAAGGAGATAAGAACAAAACGTGATGATGACGCGGAAATATACAAATTTCGGCTCACTCGCGCGTCCATGGTGGGCATTTCATGAAGCAATTTGTCAGATATTTCGTCTGACAAACTGTTAAAGCTACTGAAATCCTTGCTTCTGATTGGCTGAAAGCAAATTTTGTCCGACAAGTTGTCTGACAAAATGCTTCATGAAATGCCCCCCTGATTTAGAATATTTTTTAAAGTACTCAGTTTGTTGGTATAGATAAATCGTTATCTATAAGGCCGTCACGTACGTAAGATTTGATAAGCAAAGAATGACAAGAATTCCATATTTTGTCAGCTGAAATAAAAAAATTTTCGGCTCGCTCGCTGCGCTCGCTCGCCAAAATTTATCAAAATTCATTACATTTAAATCACCCTCAAAAGACCCCTTTTAAGGGCTTGAAAAGCATATCATGTGGACTTTGCTTAAAGTCCCTACCGGGATGGGGTTGGAGTTGAACACTAGTCTTTCTCAGAAATTAGGGGCGCAATTTTCGCGCTTGCCCCGGGCGCCGTTTTCCCTAGATACGCCACTGTGTGTGTGTGTGTGTGTGTGTTTGGTGTGCATTGTGGTGTGTGTGTGTGTGTGTGTGTGTGTGTATGTGTGTTTCTACAGGATCTGAAGAAAAAAGGTGGCACATACAACCCTGCAGCCAAATGAGAGAAAATAACTTCTTCAATAGATGTGCATTTCTTGTTCATTTGATTTTTTTAGCTTGAGTAATTACTCTTCAATGTAGGTGATATCGGTTATTTTGAAACCTACAGTTGCTCTATCATTATGTGATTCTTTCCACCATCCGCTAAGGTTTTCCTTCCTGCTAATACACGGCCAGCAGAACATTGGAATGCAACTGAATGTCCAACTGACTCACGCATGATTAACAATCCATAATGTGTACAGTGCAGTCATGGTATACAATGGCAATGCCTCAAGGACAATAGTGTCTCATGTCCCACGGCTTGTTTTCATAGTCCTTCTTCCTGAAAAAATAAAGAAAACCCTGATAATTTTTTGAACTCCAACACATGTATTGTGCTTGTGCATCATGCATCAATCGGTAGTATGTCCAACCAATGCCAATATGCCCATGAACAATATCATACCCTATTTCCTAAAAGTATAGGGCCTATTATGTATCAACCTGAATACAGATGTATACCAATTTCAATGTTCATCGCATTGATATCTATCGATTTAACAACATAAAGATGATGAACCTTTACATGGAAGGAAGATGTTAAATTTTTTATCTAAACGATAAGTTTGTATTAGTTTACATAGGTATTAAATCACATGGAAAGGAAACAGAATAGAAGGTTTGATTTTGGTGATTGAAATTGTCATAGCGCGTATAATTAATGGTTATAGAATTTTCCTCTGAGCTATCAAGAACAACAAACTTTTATAGAAAGAAAATATAGTGAGTGAAATTATATGTGTTGTAAATGCTCTTTAAAGCAGCTAGAGAAAAGACAAAATTAAAAGGATAAATGTGTTTGATCTGCAATTATTGGCTTTGCATTAAGGCTATAAGTATTGTATCAAAACACATTAGACTGTTTGATATGTCTGGAGTAGATCTCTGTAATATCCATAATTATAGACAAAATATAAATTTCAATTTTCCTTTGAATTAGAGGGATCTTGTGCTTAAAATGTATTATTTTTAGTACAGACGCTTCCGGGTTTATGTAGGGTTCTTTGAGTTGACCTTTTTCCTGGTCGCGCGCCATTCCCAAATCAATCGACGGCGTGTCAACTTCGCATATTCTGCTCAAATGCACAAACCCGTGTGCACCCAAACTGATCAATAAATCGCCAAATGCCGCAGCACAATGAAAGCGTTTCTCATGAGGCTTCACGCTCCTAATTCAACTCGCGCATTGCCAACAGGGAAGGCAGTAAAAGATGAGGTAATGTTATTTGTTCACCAAAAAAAAAAAAAATCATTTAAAATCAGTCAAGTGGAAAATTGCCACCTTTGGTGGTATTTGACATTGCTTGAGGACAGGAGCTTCTGCAGGCTATGAAGAAGTTGAATGAATCAGGGTTTTTGTATCTTTAATGAACTTTTATCGATATATGAGGTAATTTGCTATTCTTTATCGTTTTTTAGAGTGACTGGATGACTACTCTCGTATGGAGGCTGTTAACTCTTTTTAGAGCTGGAAACATCCCAAAATATGTTGTTTGCTTGAAAGCAAAGAAAATTTCCCTTCATCTCCTTCAACTGAAAAAAAAAAAATTCTACGATTCGATTGCTTCTTATGATTTACGGAATATGCTGCATTTTACACAGGTTTCTATAGGGGGCCGGAAAAGGAGCGTGAGGCCAAGATTCTATTCGTGCTACATCCAGCTTGGCAAGCGATTTACCTAGTGAATGACTCTCAAGGGGTGTTTCACCCTGGAGTTTCGAGTGAATTCTGAGTTTCTTTTTTGTGTGCATAAGTCATGCCACTACAACAATGTAGCTACTGGTCAATCGAAAGAAAAGTAGTCATAGATTTGTCATACAATAAAACATCAAGGCAAAGCTGGGCATTTTCTCTATTCAACTTTGCTCATTACATTTCCAACATTTCCTCACCGCGGATTGCGCTCGTTTTCCCTCAGAGTGAAGATTATCATTTTTTCCTTTTAAAGACTCTTTTGCAGGATAATCCGCGGTGAGCTAAATTCACAAGCTCTCTGTCATAGCACAACCTGTTCGAAAATTTTGTCCACTTAGCCTCATTCAATCCGGTCTGCATTGTCAGGCTATCGCTACTGAAACAGAGAAAAAAGCGCGCACACCGCGTGCCTCCGTGCAGTTACATTGTAGCCCACGTGGAATGGTGATCGTATAGCTCTCTGGCTCGCCTTGCTTGATAGGCCGCCGCTTTCGTGGGCTAACGTTCGCTGCTGTACGAAGAAACACATACAAATCGTACCATCCAGGGTTCGTGGGAGGGGGTGGGAGAGTGATGTTGTTGTTGTTGTTGTTGTTGTTTTTATGTTTTTTTTTATCTTAATTCCTTAGTCGGATATTCTCGATACCAGTCAGCTGCCAGTGAGACCATGAATAGTTAGCACGGTACAGTTTATCCCTGTACACTAACTAGGCATAATTACACTGTATATTCTCTTTCCACCTCCCTGAATTATGGAATATACGCTGCCAATTACTGCATCGATAGCATTTTTGGAAGACCAAGGAGGCATTTTGTGTTATATCTACTTATGGGACTGTGAGAGAATCATAACTGAAAATGCAGCTGTAGTTCCATTTGAGGAGATGTGTGGTACTATCGTCTTTACAGGGTTCGGCAAGTGTGCCACGGGCAGGTACGAGAACGAGATCCATTCAGTTGCCAGAACTGAAATTGCGTTTGATCGTCTATAGATCTATGTTCTTACTCTTATATTAGAGATGCGTAATATGTCCACACTGCAGATGGCTGTTTTCGCAGTCACAGCGTGATACGGTTTGATACTGGATGTGACTAATACAGATTTAATGATTGATACACCATGCACATGATTTGAAAAGAAAAAAAAATGGTTATACGTTCTCCTCAAGATACAAGTTACAACTGTATCCTGATAACAATATTAGATACTTGAATTCATTACTTTCTGAATGATGTCCGTTTTCGTTTTGTTTTTGCTTTTGATGTTGTTGACACCCTTGTTGTTTTTCCTGTGGGTGTTTGTGCTTGTGTGCGTGTGTGAGGACTGTATTTTGCTTGTTTTTTTGTGTTATCATCCTTCAACGACTCATTATATTAGTTTCGATTTGTGCAAATTGTTAAAACCATTAGCGCGGGTTACTATGGTAAGTGAATTTGCGAAGGGCGGTGAGTTGGCTCAGTCGGTAGCGCGTCTGCCTCACGATCACGCGGCCCGGGTTCGAACCCGAGTCTGGACTGAGCAATGTTGTGTGTAAACATACCGTCCCCTCTAGCAAGAGGCAAAACACTCTGTCCCTCGGATAGGACATAAAATGGAGGTCCCGTGTATGAGAGAGTCACAGCTCATGCACGTAAAAGATCCCGCTTCATTCATTCATCGAAAAGAGCAGGGTGTCTAACCCGGTGAAGTGGTCCCACCCCACATCCAACTGGACCCCATGGAAGACCAGCTTAGTGTAGCTGAATATGGGCTATCCAGCCATCTTCACAGATGGAAAATGAACAACAACAACAACAAGACTGTTACCCCTTTCAGGTAATCGCGGTTCAATTATCCGCATCCAAATAATGCGGATGAAGTAGTCAAAATCGCGTTCATATATCCCATGAAGTGCGCACTACTTTTACGAGCACCCGTTCATATAATGGTGCGAGTTATTTGTGCGAGTTATTTGTCATGGTTACTGCGCACGCCTCTATAATGACGTAATGTTTCCGGTGAATATCCTCACGTGTATGCACACCTCTCGCGCGCTCAAGCTCAGCAATCAGCGGTTGTGCGGGAAATCGAGTGACCTTTGACCGAACTGTGGAATGTTAGTGCGGATAAGTCGTAAAACGCGTTCATGTATTCTCGATCTGATCCTCATGCTGCAATTATGCGCATAATAGCAGCATAAAAATAATGCGCACTTTTCTAGTCCTCTCCCGTTCATGTAATCGAAATTTTACGACTTGTCCTCCTATTATCCGCATCCACGATTACCTGAAAGGGGTATGTGTGTGGTATCTCCCTGGCTAGCTGGTATGTGACGCTGTGACTTGTCCGGCCTGTATTACATGTGGGTGTACAAGGCCACCCAGCTCATGGCGAGCGTGCAACCCTCAACACAAGCCTGCGAAATCCGCAGAATTTCTAGTCATAAATCGGAACGACCGGCAACGAGAATAGAGACAACGATCGCAACGCTTCGTTGAGCCCTGAGAGGGTATTTTAGATTTATACCTCACAGGGTACTTGCTTGGACTGTCCAAGGTAAGAAATATCTATAAAAGTTACATAGATTTGAAAATATAAAACTTTTTCCAAAGCTTGGCGATGTTGCTGTCTAAAAAAAAAAATTATTTAGACTGTGGTGCACAAAGACTTTTTTATTTTTTATCTTTTTCTTCTTTTTTTTTTCAATTTTAGTCTCGTACATCAGACATTCAAGATGTCAAAATCCTCAGTACTGCCCTCTACAGGTGCCTTCGTGGACACAAGCAACGGACATCACGTTCACCCTTTGATACACAATACAATAGACACCGCATTCAATTCAATTAATGATGATTTTTTTTTTCTTTTTTTGTAGGGCCTTCTTTGGCAGAACGTGAAGCAAATATTACTAAAATTTATACTTTTTTGATAATTATATCATTTTCAGATAGTTTTAATGCATTGTCGCAGGAATTTGATTATGACTTTGACATAGAAAACCAATTCTAAAGTCCATCTTCTAAATATTTCACCCACAGTTTAAAGGGCCTCTGAAATCCAAATGCATGTTGATTTGTGTTGATTTATGATACCCTCAACATCACTTTCTTCGGTGAAACTAGTATCTAGAAACATTCCATATATTTTTAACGATTTTTCTCTTCTATTTACTTGGGAACGCTCTCAAAAAATCCTTTCAAACCAACATTCCTCAGATGGGCTCATCTGTCAATCATTGCTAAAGTACTGAAATGTTTAACAAAAGACATTGGAATGCACCTTCCCCTCGACTCAGCATAATTTGCATGTTCCCTTGCCATGTCTTTTGTTAGTCACATTAATATCACAGAAACATGCAAGTGATGATGATCGTAAACGGTGAGTGAGTCTTCAAGTACTATAACACTATATTATAACTAGGCCTATGGTACAACTGACGGTGATAAGCACAATCATGGCAATGATCCCACGCAGTCTGCATACAGGACTAACTGCATACCACTGAAACAGCACTCACACGCGTCAGAATGGGTGCACGTCAAGCCGACACCCACGAGTCAAACAGCTCACGATTCATACAGCCCAGGAGTTCGACACTAAGCTATAACAAGGCCAACTGGACCGACATAATACAGTGTGTCCCCCCCCCCCCCCAAAAAAAAAATATATATATATATAAATAAATAAATAAAAATAAAATACCATCCACTTTTTGCATTGACAACCCCCAATATGATTTAACAGTATAAATGCTACTTACAGAGTCTATAACATCTTAGCTCTATTTTGCAGAAAACCCCATTCAATTTTGTTGAGCGGTCACAGAAAAATGTGGATTGTTGTAAAGGCTAAAGCATGCCATGAGTTTGATTCTTCCAAGTTTAGCATCTGGATGCTGTTGGAAATGCAAATTAATGTCATGAATATGTGAACACAATAGACAGAACTTGGCGGGAAGAGATTTCTGACATGCTCTACAATTCCTCTTTTCTCTGACCACTCAAGCAAATAGAATGAGGGTTTTAGTCAAGGCGCAGGGACCCAGAAAAAGTGACTTCGTTCAACCCACCCCGCAGAAAAGGTTTGACTGCATGGGGTGGTCGGCCTGACCCTCTGGAACACCCCTAGGTAGTATGTGATTCCAAATTATGGTATCAATAAAATTTTACAGGCCATTTTAGTTGCGACAAGACCTTATTCTTCGAGAAAGCGTCTGCGCACCCTAAGACTACTACACGTACCACTAGCACTGCTACAGGCGCCAATGCCAGTGGTGCTTGTAGTAGTCTTAGCGCATACAGACTGTTTAGGCGACAAACAAGGGTTTTTGCCTGTAAACTAACTTTTCACGCCAAGCTGGGGTCGGTGTAGTGTAGTTTCTAGACGCTTTTATTTCGTCTTTATTTCTCCGAGTTAAAGCAAGCCGAGTGAGAGCGCATACCCAGTGATTGCGACGCCAGAATCGTTTTTGTGGCAATCACTGGGTATGTGCCCTCACTCGGTTTAGCGCAATACAGCGGGCTACTGCACAAGACACAAGCTGCAACTCAGACAAATAAAGACGATATAAAAACGGCTAGAAATTAAGACTATGGTCGGTGACGCTTGTCGCTATTAGGGCACTGAAAATGACAAACTTATCACAGTTTTTGCATTTATTTCATGAAGAATTCATCAAAACTGCATAAAACTATAAATGTGCACGTTGCTAGAGATGTCAGCAATACAGTGGGATTCATTGTAAGTTATAATGATATTGTGCATGGTTCATCGAAGGGTAAGTGAGCTAGTGCTCGATAAGGATAATCATGTCAATTTTCACATCTAGAAAAATTCCCTCCCTTAGAGAAAACACGTCATAACGAAGATGAAGAAAGAAGTACATATGACCTTTGACCCCACTTTGCACAGACAAGATGACATCAGAGCAAACAGTGGTTATTTTGTGAAATGATCTTTGTAACATGGTCTTTACGTGTGCAAAATATGGGAAAGATAGGACAGGTATTCACCAAGATACAGGATAAAACATTTGATGATCTTTGACCCTAATTTACATACCCAAGATGGTGTCTGATCAAGTATTTGTTATTCTATGAAATAATTTAAGTGACATGAACTAAATATGTGCAAATTATGGTGGTGATAGGGTATGTTTTTCTTGAGTTATTGCAAAGAAAGTTGCAGAAAGAAAGAAATATCTCAATACATCGAAGATAAGCTTTAAGTTAAACCACGTTTTTTACGTGATTTCGACACCGTATGAAAAAATAAAGGGCGCACTAACGATAGCGCAAAGTCTCAGCTACAACATATTAAAATCTGGGAGAAATTCATCGAAGGGTAAGTGAGCTAGTGCTCGATAAGGACAATCATGTCAATTTTCACATCTAGAAAAATTCCCTCCCTTTGAGATAACACGTCATAACGAAGATGAAGAAAGAAGTACACATGACCTTTGACCCCACTTTGCACAGACAAGATGACATCTGAGCAAACAGTGGTTATTTTGTGAAATGATCCTTGTAACATGGTCTTTACGTGTGCAAAATATGGGAAAGATAGGACAGGTATTCACCAAGATACAGGATGAAACATTGATGACCTTTGACCCTAATTTACATACCCAAGATGGCGTCTGTTCAAGTAGTTGTTATTCTATGAAATAATTTAAGTGACATGAACTAAATATGTGCAAATTATGGTGGTGATAGGGTATGTTTTTCTTCAGTTATTGCAAAGAAAGTTACAGAAAGAAAGAAATATCTCAATACATCGAAGATAAGCTTTAGTTTCAACCAAGTTTTTTGACGTGATACTGACATCTTATGAAAAAACAAAGGGAAAGTAACGATAGCTCAAAGTCTCAGCTACATTATATTAAAATCTGGGAGAAATTCACCGAAGCATATAAGTGAGCTAGTGCTTGAAAAAGATAGTCATGTCAATTTTCATTTCCAGAAAAAACTGCACTCCCATAGAGATAACACGTAAACTGGAGACGGTAGAGAAAGGAACACAGAGAGTGGCAAGGAAGAATAGTGTGAGAATCAAGTAAGATGTTCGGACATCGTTAGAAGGGGAAAGATGAAATAGAAGGGAAGAGGAAGAGGAAGGAGTTGAATGTAGGAGAATCATGGAGATAGGGGAGAGCAGTGAAGATTCATGAAACCGAAAGAAGAGCGAAGTCGGCGAAAAGGTTCCTGTGGGAGAAATGCAAAAATTAGAAATTGAAATAATTTTCCTCTCCATAATTCTTCTCCTCCACAGCATTTATTTCTAGGATCAACAGTAGCTTCCTCTAATTTACGTCTTGAATTTCAACTTGTTCTTTCTTCTTCTTTTCTTTGTCCCTCCCCCCCCCTCCTCCCCCCCCCCCCCCCTCTCTCTCTCTCTCTCTCCCTTCTCTCTACATATTCTCATCTCTCCTCTACTTACCATTCCTTCGAATGATTATTCGTCATTTCTCCACTGGTTCCGCTTTCCATAGCTTGAATCGAACGATAGGATTTCCTAACACCGGTTCACATAAGAGGGCACTATTCGAAAATGCCGAATAGCATAGAGTAGTATAGCATAGTGGGAATCGAGCTCGTTCGATTTTCGAACCGCAAAAGTAAGCATGTAGACTGACATTCTGATGCAGTTTAGAAATTGTTAATAAGATTGCTGCGATGGTTGTGTAGGATGAAGAAATCCGGATTGTGCGGGTGATGGTGTACTGGGTCGACTTGACGGCGCATAGCGAATAGCTAATAGCGAATACCGTATACCGAATACTTCAATGTGAACGCAGTCTTAGACATGAGCAAACATCATGTGTAAGCCAAACTTAAAGTACGAGTACAATTTTTGTCTTGAGGCAGAAATTTCACATGATGATTTACAAATATAAATACCTTTGTTTATGAGTACAAGCAGCAAGAAAACTGCATCGAGAGCAGGCAGAGACAATGGAATGATTATTTTCCCTTTGAAAAAAAGTGACACATTTGAATAGCTACGTACGTACAGACATTGACAGCAAAAATGTCGGTTGAACGGTTACAACCAGATAATAAAGAGCATTTGAGATATGAAAACTGATTGTGTTCACTGGGTGTGGAATAATGACAGGGGGTTCGAATCTGGCAACTGGAATATCTGCATACCGGAAAGAGAATGGTCAAGTTCATGTGGTCGCAAATAAGAATTGTGTCGATACACTTGATGCTATTATAGGCATTTAAAACAGCACGCTTGGCACATATTTATTATGACTAAGCTACTCATTTGGAAATGCTATCATAGCTTGATGAGCATAATGTTATGTATGCCCTACAAACAAAATGACACCCAAAAGGTTTTGCCACCTCAGGTGGTACCAATAACCCATTTTTCAGGTCTTGGCCCATGGACTATAGGGGGGGGGGGGGAGGGGGTTTCCCCCTCCCACAGTAAGAACTTTTTGCATATTGATGTTGTAAATGGTGCAATTTGATGCATTTTTTTTCGTGTTTTATCGACTTGAAATGGATTATTATGGAACAATTTTGCCTGTAAAATAGTATCATTTAGATAAACGTCTTGTATCAATTCTTACACTGAAGATCATGAACGCGAACGAGCCCGAGCGAGCGAGAGGGGGGGGGGGGAGGTGATGGGAGGAGGGTGTCTCCCCTCCCACGGTGAGAACTCTTTGCATTTTGATGTTGTACATGGTGCATTTTGATGCATGTTTTTGCGCGTTTTGTCGACTTGAAACAGTTTCACTTGTTTAAAGCCCAAACAAAGTTCTGGTACGCCTGCAAAAGTTGTCAAATTTCACTCCCAAATGTGAACGTATGCTGAGGAAATATGCAGGATAACGATGTTATAACAAGATATTCGATGGGTAACGACGAAATTGCGAAATATTTACCAAAAAGGTTCAGTCTCAGTAATTTCGTTGTCATTATTAGTGTATATTACACGAAATTCTTTCGTAGAAATATCGCCGCATTTCATATATTGCAATCATGCAACCAACCATGAACTGTAGCTGTTCACCTGTACCTCGATGAGAAAATATTTTGTCATGCCCATACTGATCAGTGGTCCAAGTGAACTAACTTTGTGTAAGCCTGTAGAGAAAGCAGACAGACCTCTCCTTTCCCTTTCTCCTTTCTACTATTCTATCTCTACACAAGTCATCCCTTCCTCCTATTTGATTTTCTATGGATGCGTTCATCAACTTCTGTTCTCGGCAGAAACAGGTTATCCAAACAGCTTTCAAGGAATCGTTACGAGTTGATAAACGCAAAGCTGTTTTGAAAGCCCTTTAGGAAAGCCTTAAAGGTAGGGGATACCTTTTACAGACCTCCCAAAATTTGAATAATGCACGAAACTCAGCTACTCAGTGTGTGTCAGCCACACTTAAGCCTTTTTGTTGCAGTCTTCTGTATTTTTTAATCTATAAACACACATCTAAAAGTATAGGAGCTGATGTAATAACATGAGTGTGTGGCAAGATTGTATATAGAAATGTTTGTAAGTTTTGATGAACTTTCTTCACAAAATATACATGATGGACACAAATGCAGTGCATGGGTCTGCAAAGGTAGCCTAGTAATGTACTGGAATTTACGGAGAGCCCCGAATAAAATTCAATTCAAAATCTAAACTGTCAATAAGAATGTACTAAATGTTACCTTCCACTTGCAATACTTTGTGGGAGTTTCTAAAATGATACTCTCTTCAACATACCACTGTATTTATACAACTCTCCATTTAAGGCATGCAAATGGGATTTCCTACCTTTAACGAAAGGGTGCGTTTATCAACTCTCCTTTCTCGGTAGAAACAGGTTATCCAAACAGCTTTCAAGGAATTTTTACGAGTTGATAAACGCAAAGCTGTTTTGAAAGCCCTTTAGGAAAGCTTTTTCGAAAGCCTCAAATTTGTGGCTATCCAAACAGGTTTCCTGAACAGGTTTTCAGAAACCTGTTCGTAAAAGCCTTTTGGAAGTTGATAAACGCAAAGCTGTTTTGAAACGGCTTTGTAGTCTTGTACTACAGTACTTGTACTTCTCCTCGGGTCGAATAGCGCAATGCAGCTGTGCAGTGATAGGCCTAAATCGTGTTCGCGAAGAGAGTTAATAAACGCAACTATTTTGAAAGCCGTTTCTAAAGGGCTTTGGAAAGGGCTATCGAAAGCCGTTTAAACAGGGGAAAGTTGATAAACGCAGCCAAAGTCTCAT
Organism: Diadema setosum; assembly: GCF_964275005.1. Taxonomy (NCBI): domain Eukaryota; kingdom Metazoa; phylum Echinodermata; class Echinoidea; order Diadematoida; family Diadematidae; genus Diadema; species Diadema setosum. The sequence continues at coordinate 2,850,333 of NC_092697.1, forward strand.
GCCGCCACTCAGAAATATTTGAAGTATGTGCTGCCTCACAGATCTGCCTCGCAGATAAGAAAACAACAGCTTACTGATTCATGCGGCATTGCATCATGACTCGTCACTCTCAAAGGAAGATATGTCTTTATGACGGTAATTGCTTTCCGCCGTCCCTTCTTAGAAAACAAGCGGCACATTATAATAGAACAGGCAATCAGGGCTTTGGAAAGGGCTCTCGAAAGGGCTATGGAAAGGGCTTTCGAAAGGGCTATCGAAAGGGCTATCGAAAGCCGTTTAAACAGTGGAAAGTTGATAAACGCAGCCTAGGCTGCGTTTATCAAACTCTCCTCCCACACGAAGGTGATCTTACATTTTCAGACCTGAAATTCAGCGATCTGGTGTAAACTTTTGGTGCAATACTGGGAATTTTTCCTAGCGGCCCCCCTCCCCACCAAAAAGAAAAAAATCAAAATTAAAGAAATAAATAGGGCTTTTTTCAGGAAAGTGTTAAAATCATGGAATTAATTTCTTATTCCGAGTGTGCACCATCTTTGTGTTATATGTACAAAGTTAAGTGGGGTAGGGCTTAGGGGGAGGGCGTGGGAGGGGGAACACAAGACGGTCGGAGCTTTTGGCGTTATTAGAATTGAAATAAAGCGATCTGAAGCACACTTTTTGTGGAAAATTCGGAAATTGCCATCCCCCAAAATATACTAAGTCTATAGAGGGGACCAAGCAATGGGAGGGTGGCAAGATACGTCTCCCATATTCGAGGGAGCTTTTTTTCAGTTTTAGAACTGAAATTCAACAATCTGATGCACACTTTTGTTGTAATATCTGGAAATTTGTCAAACAGAGAAGGTGGGAGGGGATAGGCCCTATTCCCCCTTCCTACACGAGGGAGATTCTGTATTTTGTGATTGCATTTAAACGTTTTGGTGCACACATTTTGTGACATATTTGGAAAACTGTCTATTTTCAAAGTGCAACCACTGTCTACTTGATTGCATAGGGGCAGGGTGGGGGAGGGGACGGGCGAGCAAGGAGAAGGCGTGGGCGAGTGCTAACACCACCCTTCCAGTTTTCTATCAAAAAACGCAAGAAAATTTTCCTCATTTCGGGAATCATTGGGATCATAATGATATGTTTGCCCCTCCCCTCTTCCCCCGTCCGCGCTCCCCGTCCTCAAGGATCGACACCCCTGCATACGAGGGTGCTTTTGCATTATTAGAATTCAGATGAAAATATCTCGTAAACACATTTATGATGAAATCTGGGGAAGTTTGAATCCCAGAAGTGTATACTGTCTTTTTTTAAGGGGTGGGGGAACCCTCCGTTAATTGAAATTATCTACATATCACCTCCCACCCACGGAACATTTGCATTTTTAAAAAATTGAAGTAACAGACAGACAGACTTGGTGCACACTTTAGATGAAAGATTTTAAAATCTGTGAATCTAAACAGGGCCGGCGCAGTGTTTTCAAAAGTGTGGGGGCCCACTTCCGCATTTCATGAGCTAACAAGCAAAAAAAAAAAAAAAAAAAAAAAAAAAACAGGCTCATCTCTATCCCTATCCCTATCTATTTCTATTTTAGTGCCACTTACGTACTTCCGGGTTAAAAAAGTGTGGGGGCCCAAAGTGATAACACCTTATGTATTCCTTTGTACGGTGCACAAAAAGTGTGGGGGCCCGAGCCCCCACGGCCCCCACGGCTGCGCCGGCCATGCTAAAGTGTATTAAGTAGAAAGGACTGAACGGGGAGGGTATGGAATGGGTTAGGCCTGTCCCCCTCTTACGCGAGAGAGAATTTGTATTTTCAGAATTGAAATTCAGCCATCTTTGGGTGAAATATTTAGACAGTTTTCTATCAAAAAAGTAAAAAAAAAATTTCCACATCTCGGGAGTTACGAGGAGGAGCAAAATGATATGTTTGTCCTCAATACTTTTATGGGGGAACCATCCCCCTCCCCTTCCATCGACGCCTCTGCATATGAGGGGGCTTTTGTAAGTGAAAGATCTGCTGCACACTCTTTGATAAATAAAAGGAAATATACGTCAATCTCAAAAGTGTACAAAGTCTATCGAAAGGGACCCAGTAGCGGAGCTTTTGCATATTTATGATTGCAATTCAGCGATCCTGTGCATAATTCTGGTGGTAGTTGAACAATTGTGACCCTGCACCTCAAAACAAACAAAAAGTCGCCAGACATGAATTTTTAGTTAAGACCACATTCTGAAAGAGCAGACTTTAAGCTTTAAAATGATGTATAACTTAAATCAAATGGACTCTCCTATATCTAAATATTGGAAAGAAAGCAGAAGATATGCTAGTCTATATAGCAAGAGGTGTTAATTGGTCACACCTCCTAATTAGCGCTAATTAACTAATTAACGTCCTCCTTCCGTTGCTTCCGGAAGTCTAGTGTTTTAAGGATGAACTAATTAATTAGTCATCCTCTTTCGTCACTCCCCTAATTAGCGAACTTCTCTCCATCTTCACGAAGGGGGAGATGCGTTATTTATGAATGTTTATGAAATGAACTTATGAATATATGCATCGGTAGTGTGTTGGTGAATATTGTTGCACTGTAGTTGTTCACTTACACATTGTGTCCAGTTGCCACGATAAATGGTAATGCACAGGGTGAGTATCCAAACAGTGATCAAGAGTGTATCCACGGGCACAAAGTTCTCATTCTCGGTGTATATTGTACACAAGGGTATGCAGAATGCGAGTGTGCATCATGTACATACAGTAGATCATGGCATAAAGGAGAGAGCAAGTTCACACTGCGATAGCCTACGTGAGAATGGTGAGGCGATCAGAGTTTCACTTTACCTCGCTGTGCACAATGTATAGGGAGAACAAGCCTGGTTCAAGACAGGAAACCAAGAAACAGTATTCCAGTAGCCACGGTAGGGGAAGTTCTTTGTGAGAGTTTAAAACAAAGAGTCAAGACAGGAAACCAAGAAACAATATTCCAGTAGCCATGGTAGGGGAAGTCCTTTGTGAGAGTTTAAAACAAAGAGTCCAAGACAGGAAGGTAGGTATATCAAGACCAAGGGGAATACAATGTAGGTATACAGGGTCAAGGGATGCACGATTTAAGCAACTGTAGAGACTGAGGATGCGGGGGGAGATTGGAAAACAATGGGAGTATGGTAGAGCTATGCTGTACAAAGAGGACGTGGCCAAGTTTACTGGATGAATGGGGACAAAAGCAGGGTGCATTAATAGATGGGGGGGAGGTTGGCAGGAAGACTGGTTAAAGAGAGGGAGACAATGAAGAAGTGGGTGAAGGGGCCAAAGGGCTATGGTCAATTCCAATGACCAGTGGGGGCAGGGGTGTGTGAAAATGAGGATGTGACCTGATTGGCAGGAAGTATCCCCAAGTGTTGACCAATGGGAATGAAGACAAGGCCTACTCCAGCATACCCGTTACAAAATGCCACGTTGTGATTGGTCAAGAAGGGTTGAGGATGTGACCTGGTTGGCAGGAAGTATCACCAAGAGCTGACCAATGGGAGTGAAGAAAGGTCTACTCCAGCATACCAGTTACAAAATGCCACGCTGTGATTGGTCAAGGAAGATGACCTAGTGGTCAGCCTTTTGGAGATCAGGGTGAGTTGTGATTGGTGGTAGTGAGTAAATGTATGTATGGCGGGTAATACAAACCTGTGGAGAAGGCACATACGCAGTGTAATACAAGTGGCAAAATGTTGTGATTGGACGATGGAATGTCCCATAGGGTTGTGTGTTAAAGTATGAGAAGGATCGTTATAAAAGCCCGACAAAATTTGGAGCCATCATCAGTGTCAGTCTTCGAACTGTCTCTTGGATATCGCCTATACTTACATTGCGTGACCTTCAGTTTGCTTCGTTGGACCGTGTACATTATATACGTCATGATGGCTACCCTGGCTCCTGGTGAATTCGACGCTAGCAACACCGAGGCAACTCCTTCTAGACCGGTATTTCAGGAGAAAACCAACACCAAGGTCCCACCCCATATGCTTGCTATGCGGGTAAGTTGAACGATTTCAATACTATACACGTAATACCTGAATGCTCTGTAGAAATGATCATTGCATAATATATTTATGCATAAATTAAATAAGCTGCATGCGTGATTTTTTTTAATGTATCAAATCCAACGTTTAAGATAAACGTACGTAACATAATATAGCATGAAAGTCTTGCATAGTAAATCAATGGGCATGCACGATACAGCATGATTTCTGTCAGTGTATCGACGAGAGTATTGATGGTATCCCATGTTTCTTTTGTTCTGTATAGGCAAGTGCTGATGAAAAAGGAGAAAGTAGTCTGAAGGTTGCTGAAGAGGCGGGTAGTCGGTATAGCCACGAGATAGATTACAAACTTTGCGAATTCGAATTGGGGTCAAAACCATTTCACTTGGGCGGAAAACGTTTTGCGGTAGTGAAAAAGTTCAGAGGGGTCCCCTACATTAATATTCGTGAGTACTACCAGCTGAAAGGGACAAAGAGAATGCTGCCGGGGCAAAAGGGAATCAATTTGACGGGTGAACATTGGTGGAAGCTGATGAAAGCCTCGTTTAAGATCAGCGCTGCTGTTCGTGAACTGAGCAATGTTAAGAAATAAAACAATTCAGAGATGCATTCAAAGTGATTTGATCCAAAACGCAAACGTTTCGTAACTCAGTGACTATACCGTTCTACTCTTTCATCTTCACGTACCAAAGGCTGCTGCTGCCGAGGTGGCCGAGGTGGATCTACAGCAAGAGAGACCTCCTTCATCCCCGCCGTGTTTGACTCCTCCAACCCCCGACATTGGTCCGATCTACATCGATGATTCACCTTCATCGCCGCTGCTATTTTCCCCTTTCCCGTCGCCAGAGGGACCGATGCCAGCAAGACCTCAGCTACAAAGGCAGAATGCAGTGGTGGAGGAACCAATCAGCATTCCACCAACACCCGATGCCCCGGCTGTAGCGGTGCCACGTCGAATGCGACTGATGCGGCGGAGAACCCGGCAGCAATACATGCAGGACCTGCAGATAGCGACCCCACTCCGTGGATCAACTCAGCCACCACATGCCCCTTTACGTCAGGATAATAGAGGAGGAGGAGACCCGGCAGAGATACCCGCATCGGCCATCATCAGCATGGAGAGTGTTCGAAAAACTCTGAACTTCGATGAGGATGAGGAGGAGGAGGAGGAGATGATGCAGCCTGGGGAAGACGGGAAGGAGGAGGAGGAGCATCAGCAACGGTCGCAGCAGCCACCGCAGGAGGTAGAGGGTGAGGAGAGAGAGGAAGGGGAACTGATGGAGGAGGAGGAGGAGGGAGGACACCTACCGGCCGGACCAGTGATGATGACGATGAGAGCACTTTCGAGCCAAATAAGTAGGCTCATCCATGACTCTTGCGTGGGTTGTCAGAATGGATATAGCAGTCAAATGGATCACGAGGACTGTACGTGGTTACTGTGGGAGGATGTGGTTGAGAAATACTTCGACCCCGCAATGGCCAAGTTGAATGAGGGCGAATACTTTGGGTTCCTGGATGCAGTGTATAACATTGCACAAATGTTTGAAGAAGAGCGGGAGGCTTGCGTGGCTGAAGCCACAGAGTTTTTCTACTTTGACTTGCCAAAGGACTCAGTGAAATCGTACATCAAAACAAAGCTAAAGAGGCGGTAAAGGTTGAAAGGTGAGGGGTGGGGAAGGGAAGGGAAGGGAAGGGAAGGGAAGGGAAGGGAAGGGAAAAAAGAAAAGAAATCCAACGCGAAATGAATGTTAATTGCGTACCTGGTATAATCATATTGTGAAGATTTGTGTGTACATATTTGCAGTTTGATGGTTTGTAAACTGGATTGAATATGTATTAAATGTTTACTCGAGATGGAGATTTGAAATCAATCGATGTCAATCGTTGCTTTCATGTTTGTGTCGAATGTAATACTCGTCATATAATAAGCGTGAGATGGATGTTGGTCGTCATTCGATGTTTGCGAGTGGTTTGCTCACGATTGAAACTTGAACGAATTGTGGTGAAGGAAAGTGCAGAGAGAGAGAGAGAGAGAGAGAATGGAGGAATATTTGAGTAAGATATATTACGATCCGGGACACGAAGCTGGATTTTCGGGAGTAGAAAAGTTGTATCAGTTTGCGAAGAGAGATGGTGTGCACGATGTATCGCGAAGAGAGGTTAAAAAGTGGTTAGAAAGCAATGACACGTATACTTTGCATCGTCCCGTAAGACGTAAGTTTTCTCGGAGCAGGGTAGTGGTGTATGGTATGGATGATGTGTGGCAAATGGACTTGGTAGATTTATCTTCGTTATCGAGACACAATAAGGGATACAGATACTTGCTGACTTGCATCGATGTCTTGTCAAAATATGCCTGGGCCGTACCGTTAAAAGATAAAACGGGCAAGAGTTTGATCTCTGCTCTACAAAAAGATTATCCAGACATCAAATAGAGAACCGTATCACATTCACACGGATAAGGGGACTGAATTTACAAACAAGGCTTTCCAAACATTTCTCAAAGAAAAGGACATCGTGCATTACACAACCGAGAATAGTACCAAGGCATGTATTGTAGAAAGATTTAACAGGACGTTGAAAGAAAAGATGTGGAAATATTTCACGCATCGTAACTCATTAAAGTACATTTCGGTGCTGGACAGTTTACTGAACGCATACAATAATTCTCATCACGGGAAATGTGAGAATGTCTGCAACTTTTGCCTCGGTAAACACCGTTCCGCACCATCGCAAGACGCAACATTGCGATATTGCGATAGGAGCAGCTGAAATTTAGAGAATGATCATTGTTTCGCACCTGTGAAGAAACGAGAGTCTGTTGGAAATATTACGAATGTCCACTTTGTAACAGGATACGTAATATCAGTTTGCTGAGGAAATACAAAACGGTTCACGAGTGTGGGTAGATTTTGTGTATGGTTTGTAAAAAGTTTGTATGTCCGGGACATATGTGTTATATGCAGCCCATTGATACTACACAGAAGTTTCCTAATATCCAGTCCGTCGAGGATTTATTGGGGTGGGGAGAAAACCGAGCATACATAGATGAGGTCGATGATGTTGAAGTTGTGAGCGATAAAACGGACCAGCCTCATATACAGCACAGGAAGGAAAAGAAAACGAAAATCACAAAGAAAATAGAAAAAGCTGTGCCAAAAAGAAAGGCGCTTCGAAGTTTGTACTATTTGAGTTTGACTTTGTATGCACGCAAGAGAGAGGAATGCACATCCTAAATTACTGCGTTGCTCAGAAAGCGTGTTCCAAATTGTTGCTCGTTGCTCCTTCGTGAAACACTGTGCAACAAACCAAAGAGAACAAAAAAGTATTCAAGTTAGAAGACGCTGGCAACGAATTTTGTCAGTGGTTGTTCGGCAAACGAAGAAAACCGAGGTGTACACAGTCTTCGCGCACAACTTCAAGGGTGTGATGGAGTTTGCATACAACAATATTTGTACGAGAACTGTACTAGAAGTTTGTCAAACCATGTCCCGTACCTCGGAACCCCTGCGAAGCGTACTATTCATAGGATGTACAAACGCAAAATCTACTTGTTTATATCGCGAGTGTAAGCTTACGAAGTTGAGAAGATCCGGTACAGTGACTTTACATCTTTGTACCGTAGCATAGATGACAACGGTTAAGACGGATGATGAAAGCATGTTACGGCAGGGAATATCACAACAATAAGGGAATTGAACTGGAACACGAGAAAATTGTTTAAACAAAAGGATTGATGTCTCAAGAAACTTTCATATTGAATTCATTTCTGGAGCGTTTTGGTATGAGGAATAATCTCCTCCCAGGGTTCAGGTCATAATGATATAGCTCTCAAGATTTGTATACAATGTTAATAGTGACAGCTTCGAATTTTCATTAGGATCGCTGTGTGGACTGTTATGTCAATCACGTAGGTGGAGTTTGACGCCATGGATAAATTTGTACAACACACAAAGCTTGTGTTTCGATGCATTGGATGTTAGACAGTTACTTGTTCACCGATTCTTTGATATTTTCATGTCAGAAAACACTGTACTTTGTGTCATTCAGCGGTTGTAGTCCATTTATTTTTAGCTAATTGTACACACGATGCATTGTGTTGAATCAGTTCATAGTTGACGATGAAATGAAATGATCAGAACGAGTGCAAGATGAAAACACACTCCAGTAAGAATGATACTGGAAACTGCGTTAAGTATCACAGTTGATTTTTGTTGTTGTTGTTGTTCAAATTTTGTTTGGAATGGTTCGTGATAAAAAAAAAAAAAAACAGAATCACAAATGAGAGAGAACATTTCACGCAGTCTTTGCTTACATGTCTACTTGAATCTAAGATTGTGAGCACTAAAGAGAAGAGAAACAGACAAAAGAGAGAGAACAAGGAGAGAGAACAGAGCAGAATAACATCACAATCATGATAGGATTTAATCAAAAGGCTAATGAGAGAGGGAGGGAGAGAGAGAGAGAGAGAGAGAGAGAGAGGAGATAGCATTGGTGGGCAGTTTGAAGAAACAATAGCGTTTACATCTGACATTGTTTTGCACAAATGATACGGTATTAACTTCTCGCAGTGTTATCACAGCATTCCGTAGGTACACCAAGTTTGCGCTGAGAGTGAGTGTAAGTATACACTATAATGCCCTCATTTTGCATGTTTTGTGTGCGATTTGATGTGAACTACATATGGAACTTTACTCGGTGCGCTGTTGCCTCTAACTGAAAATACAAACACACGGTCCTATGCATAAAAAGTAAATGCAATTGATATAGTGCTAGCCTTTTGCTTGAATTTGCAGAAGCATAAAAAATATGCAGTTGCTTGCGAGCAAAAGCTTTTGTTACCACGAACATGCAAGCAAGGGCTTGCTGCCCTCGAGCAAGTGCTCTAGACCAAGGATTTACTGAAAATTAGTACGTAATAATAACCAATATTTATATAGCGCTTTTTTTTTCTAAATAGACGCAAAGCGCTTCAAAAATTTAAACAAAATACAAAAAATCAACAATATTTACCACACAAAACAAAACAGAGAAAGTACAAAGCAAAGCAGACGAATAATGACGTGAAACTTGTCAGGTCACTTTAGCAATGGAATGAGGTAAGAGCTATAAAGAGGTTTTACTTTTGGAACAAATAGGTTTCAATAGTTTTTTTTTTTTTTTTCTGTGTTAACTGCTGATTGGATATATGATTTGTGGGGAGACTGTTCCAGGATTGAGGTGCTGCAATACTGAATGCGCGATGTTCGCCTGTTGTTCGGGTTCTTGGGATAGTAAGCACAGTACGAGTGGTGGACCTGAGGCTAATTAGGTTGACTGGCGGATGTGGAGGAACTCAGAAAGATACACTGGTACTTCATTGTGTGTGTGTGTGTGTGTGTGTGTGTGTGTGTGTGTGTGTGGAGGGGAACTTTGTATGCAAGTGTAGCAGTCTTGAAATCAATTCTCTTAGAGATGGAAAGCCGATGCAGATCATTCATAAGGATGTAAACTTGGGCTTATTGTGCACTAATTTAGCAGCATGATTTTGGAGAAGCTGTAAAGATAGGAGATTTTGTGATGTAGTGCCATAAAAGAAACAATTACAGTGATCTATAGTCCGGAGAGTACAAATGCTTTCACTGTGTCGAGTGCAGAAGACTCATCGAGACATTTTCTAATACAACCGAGGTTCCTCAAATGACATCTGATATTGCACGACATATTAGTGACGTCGTCATCGGTACAACACCCAGTATGCGAACTGATGGCGAGGTCTTTAGTACTACATTGTCCAGTGAAATCGTACATTTTGCAGATGTTTTTGGTGTGATCTAGAAGATAGGACACAGAACTGCGTCTTGTCTTGGTTTAATTTCAACTAATTCACCAGCATCTACTTCCTAATTTCAGACATAACAGTTGACATCTTTCTTGATGTCTGGTTTACATTGTCTCTCTGAGATGGGTCACAGGTCAGGTAGATTTGTATGTCATCTGCATACATAATGAACGTACGTTTTGCCTGCGATCAAAGATATCAGGTACAGGTTTGATATACAACGTAAACAGAAGAGGACCCATCACCGAGCCCTGGGGGACTCCACATTCAAGTAGACATCTACTGATGATTCGCCATCATCAAACAAACATTTTGCTTGTTCTCGCAAGCAATTGCCTACGTTTTTTCCAGGCTCTGTAACACTACGAGTTTGGGCTTTTGCTTAACTGGGGCATTTATAAAAGTCCAAAGTTGTGCAGGAGTGGCATAGGCCCAAATCAACAACACAGTTTTCCTAGGATGTATCGGAATTAAACTTATTTGTTTCAACAAGGGGAATGTCCAGAGGCTATCACACAAAATGAGATGAGAAACGGGTAAGAAAATCATCTGGGAGAACATGGCAACATCCACTGATGCCAGATCCAGACGATTAAACATCGGTCGTGGAAATGATGTGAATCAGGCAGTATATGTGCTTGTGTGTGTGTGTGTGCGTGTGTGTGTGTGTGTGTGTGTGCGTGTGTGTGTGTGTGTGTGTGTGTATGTATGTGTATTCGTCATTGCTCTACTGCTATGTAAGGAAATGTTTTCGCATACTAAACTGAGTAGTACACATGCCCTTTCAAATATTTCGTACCACATCCACCAGTGTTCATGTGTACGCACAGGCGTGGCATCCCTCTTGTCGAAATCGTAAGCACGTCAAGCTCGCCAAGCAAAAGATCATGCTCAAGTAATTGCTTGCCCTGCACAAGCAATTACTTGCGATTTCGACAAGAGGGATGCCACGCCTGTGCGTACACATGAACACTGGTGGATGTGGTACGAAATATTTGAAAGGGCATGTGTACTACTCAGTTTAGTATGCGAAAACATTTCCTTACATAGCAGTAGAGCAATGACGAATACACATACATACACACACACACACACACACACGCACACACACACACACACACACACGCACACACACACACACAAGCACATATACTGCCTGATTCACATCATTTCCACGACCGATGTTTAATCGTCTGGATCTGGCATCAGTGGATGTTGCCATGTTCTCCCAGATGATTTTCTTACCCGTTTCTCATCTCATTTTGTGTGATAGCCTCTGGACATTCCCCTTGTTGAAACAAATAAGTTTAATTCCGATACATCCTAGGAAAACTGTGTTGTTGATTTGGGCCTATGCCACTCCTGCACAACTTTGGACTTTTATAAATGCCCCAGTTAAGCAAAAGCCCAAACTCGTAGTGTTACAGAGCCTGGAAAAAACGTAGGCAATTGCTTGCGAGAACAAGCAAAATGTTTGTTTGATGATGGCGAATCATCAGTAGATGTCTACTTGAATGTGGAGTCCCCCAGGGCTCGGTGATGGGTCCTCTTCTGTTTACGTTGTATATCAAACCTGTACCTGATATCTTTGATCGCAGGCAAAACGTACGTTCATTATGTATGCAGATGACATACAAATCTACCTGACCTGTGACCCATCTCAGAGAGACAATGTAAACCAGACATCAAGAAAGATGTCAACTGTTATGTCTGAAATTAGGAAGTAGATGCTGGTGAATTAGTTGAAATTAAACCAAGACAAGACGCAGTTCTGTGTCCTATCTTCTAGATCACACCAAAAACATCTGCAAAATGTACGATTTCACTGGACAATGTAGTACTAAAGACCTCGCCATCAGTTCGCATACTGGGTGTTGTACCGATGACGACGTCACTAATATGTCGTGCAATATCAGATGTCATTTGAGGAACCTCGGTTGTATTAGAAAATGTCTCGATGAGTCTTCTGCACTCGACACAGTGAAAGCATTTGTACTCTCCGGACTATAGATCACTGTAATTGTTTCTTTTATGGCACTACATCACAAAATCTCCTATCTTTACAGCTTCTCCAAAATCATGCTGCTAAATTAGTGCACAATAAGCCCAAGTTTACATCCTTATGAATGATCTGCATCGGCTTTCCATCTCTAAGAGAATTGATTTCAAGACTGCTACACTTGCATACAAAGTTCCCCTCCACACACACACACACACACACACACACACACACACACACAATGAAGTACCAGTGTATCTTTCTGAGTTCCTCCACATCCGCCAGTCAACCTAATTAGCCTCAGGTCCACCACTCGTACTGTGCTTACTATCCCAAGAACCCGAACAACAGGCGAACATCGCGCATTCAGTATTGCAGCACCTCAATCCTGGAACAGTCTCCCCACAAATCATATATCCAATCAGCAGTTAACACAGAAAAAAAAAAAAAAAAAACTATTGAAACCTATTTGTTCCAAAAGTAAAACCTCTTTATAGCTCTTACCTCATTCCATTGCTAAAGTGACCTGACAAGTTTCACGTCATTATTCGTCTGCTTTGCTTTGTACTTTCTCTGTTTTGTTTTGTGTGGTAAATATTGTTGATTTTTTGTATTTTGTTTAAATTTTTGAAGCGCTTTGCGTCTATTTAGAAAAAAAAAAAGCGCTATATAAATATTGGTTATTATTACGTACTAATTTTCAGTAAATCCTTGGTCTAGAGCACTTGCTCGAGGGCAGCAAGCCCTTGCTTGCATGTTCGTGGTAACAAAAGCTTTTGCTCGCAAGCAACTGCATATTTTTTATGCTTCTGCAAATTCAAGCAAAAGGCTAGCACTATATCAATTGCATTTACTTTTTATGCATAGGACCGTGTGTTTGTATTTTCAGTTAGAGGCAACAGCGCACCGAGTAAAGTTCCATATGTAGTTCACATCAAATCGCACACAAAACATGCAAAATGAGGGCATTATAGTGTATACTTACACTCACTCTCAGCGCAAACTTGGTGTACCTACGGAATGCTGTGATAACACTGCGAGAAGTTAATACCGTATCATTTGTGCAAAACAATGTCAGATGTAAACGCTATTGTTTCTTCAAACTGCCCACCAATGCTATCTCCTCTCTCTCTCTCTCTCTCTCTCCCTCCCTCTCTCATTAGCCTTTTGATTAAATCCTATCATGATTGTGATGTTATTCTGCTCTGTTCTCTCTCCTTGTTCTCTCTCTTTTGTCTGTTTCTCTTCTCTTTAGTGCTCACAATCTTAGATTCAAGTAGACATGTAAGCAAAGACTGCGTGAAATGTTCTCTCTCATTTGTGATTCTGTTTTTTTTTTTTTTTTTATCACGAACCATTCCAAACAAAATTTGAACAACAACAACAACAAAAATCAACTGTGATACTTAACGCAGTTTCCAGTATCATTCTTACTGGAGTGTGTTTTCATCTTGCACTCGTTCTGATCATTTCATTTCATCGTCAACTATGAACTGATTCAACACAATGCATCGTGTGTACAATTAGCTAAAAATAAATGGACTACAACCGCTGAATGACACAAAGTACAGTGTTTTCTGACATGAAAATATCAAAGAATCGGTGAACAAGTAACTGTCTAACATCCAATGCATCGAAACACAAGCTTTGTGTGTTGTACAAATTTATCCATGGCGTCAAACTCCACCTACGTGATTGACATAACAGTCCACACAGCGATCCTAATGAAAATTCGAAGCTGTCACTATTAACATTGTATACAAATCTTGAGAGCTATATCATTATGACCTGAACCCTGGGAGGAGATTATTCCTCATACCAAAACGCTCCAGAAATGAATTCAATATGAAAGTTTCTTGAGACATCAATCCTTTTGTTTAAACAATTTTCTCGTGTTCCAGTTCAATTCCCTTATTGTTGTGATATTCCCTGCCGTAACATGCTTTCATCATCCGTCTTAACCGTTGTCATCTATGCTACGGTACAAAGATGTAAAGTCACTGTACCGGATCTTCTCAACTTCGTAAGCTTACACTCGCGATATAAACAAGTAGATTTTGCGTTTGTACATCCTATGAATAGTACGCTTCGCAGGGGTTCCGAGGTACGGGACATGGTTTGACAAACTTCTAGTACAGTTCTCGTACAAATATTGTTGTATGCAAACTCCATCACACCCTTGAAGTTGTGCGCGAAGACTGTGTACACCTCGGTTTTCTTCGTTTGCCGAACAACCACTGACAAAATTCGTTGCCAGCGTCTTCTAACTTGAATACTTTTTTGTTCTCTTTGGTTTGGTGCACAGTGTTTCACGAAGGAGCAACGAGCAACAATTTGGAACACGCTTTCTGAGCAACGCAGTAATTTAGGATGTGCATTCCTCTCTCTTGCGTGCATACAAAGTCAAACTCAAATAGTACAAACTTCGAAGCGCCTTTCTTTTTGGCACAGCTTTTTCTATTTTCTTTGTGATTTTCGTTTTCTTTTCCTTCCTGTGCTGTATATGAGGCTGGTCCGTTTTATCGCTCACAACTTCAACATCATCGACCTCATCTATGTATGCTCGGTTTTCTCCCCACCCCAATAAATCCTCGACGGACTGGATATTAGGAAACTTCTGTGTAGTATCAATGGGCTGCATATAACACATATGTCCCGGACATACAAACTTTTTACAAACCATACACAAAATCTACCCACACTCGTGAACCGTTTTGTATTTCCTCAGCAAACTGAATTACGTATCCTGTTACAAAGTGGACATTCGTAATATTTCCAACAGACTCTCGTTTCTTCACAGGTGCGAAACAATGATCATTCTCTAAATTTCAGCTGCTCCTATCGCAATATCGCAATGTTGCGTCTTGCGATGGTGCGGAACGGTGTTTACCGAGGCAAAAGTTGCAGACATTCTCACATTTCCCGTGATGAGAATTATTGTATGCGTTCAGTAAACTGTCCAGCACCGAAATGTACTTTAATGAGTTACGATGCGTGAAATATTTCCACATCTTTTCTTTCAACGTCCTGTTAAATCTTTCTACAATACATGCCTTGGTACTATTCTCGGTTGTGTAATGCACGATGTCCTTTTCTTTGAGAAATGTTTGGAAAGCCTTGTTTGTAAATTCAGTCCCCTTATCCGTGTGAATGTGATACGGTTCTCTATTTGATGTCTGGATAATCTTTTTGTAGAGCAGAGATCAAACTCTTGCCCGTTTTATCTTTTAACGGTACGGCCCAGGCATATTTTGACAAGACATCGATGCAAGTCAGCAAGTATCTGTATCCCTTATTGTGTCTCGATAACGAAGATAAATCTACCAAGTCCATTTGCCACACATCATCCATACCATACACCACTACCCTGCTCCGAGAAAACTTACGTCTTACGGGACGATGCAAAGTATACGTGTCATTGCTTTCTAACCACTTTTTAACCTCTCTTCGCGATACATCGTGCACACCATCTCTCTTCGCAAACTGATACAACTTTTCTACTCCCGAAAATCCAGCTTCGTGTCCCGGATCGTAATATATCTTACTCAAATATTCCTCCATTCTCTCTCTCTCTCTCTCTCTCTGCACTTTCCTTCACCACAATTCGTTCAAGTTTCAATCGTGAGCAAACCACTCGCAAACATCGAATGACGACCAACATCCATCTCACGCTTATTATATGACGAGTATTACATTCGACACAAACATGAAAGCAACGATTGACATCGATTGATTTCAAATCTCCATCTCGAGTAAACATTTAATACATATTCAATCCAGTTTACAAACCATCAAACTGCAAATATGTACACACAAATCTTCACAATATGATTATACCAGGTACGCAATTAACATTCATTTCGCGTTGGATTTCTTTTCTTTTTTCCCTTCCCTTCCCTTCCCTTCCCTTCCCTTCCCTTCCCTTCCCCACCCCTCACCTTTCAACCTTTACCGCCTCTTTAGCTTTGTTTTGATGTACGATTTCACTGAGTCCTTTGGCAAGTCAAAGTAGAAAAACTCTGTGGCTTCAGCCACGCAAGCCTCCCGCTCTTCTTCAAACATTTGTGCAATGTTATACACTGCATCCAGGAACCCAAAGTATTCGCCCTCATTCAACTTGGCCATTGCGGGGTCGAAGTATTTCTCAACCACATCCTCCCACAGTAACCACGTACAGTCCTCGTGATCCATTTGACTGCTATATCCATTCTGACAACCCACGCAAGAGTCATGGATGAGCCTACTTATTTGGCTCGAAAGTGCTCTCATCGTCATCATCACTGGTCCGGCCGGTAGGTGTCCTCCCTCCTCCTCCTCCTCCATCAGTTCCCCTTCCTCTCTCTCCTCACCCTCTACCTCCTGCGGTGGCTGCTGCGACCGTTGCTGATGCTCCTCCTCCTCCTTCCCGTCTTCCCCAGGCTGCATCATCTCCTCCTCCTCCTCCTCATCCTCATCGAAGTTCAGAGTTTTTCGAACACTCTCCATGCTGATGATGGCCGATGCGGGTATCTCTGCCGGGTCTCCTCCTCCTCTATTATCCTGACGTAAAGGGGCATGTGGTGGCTGAGTTGATCCACGGAGTGGGGTCGCTATCTGCAGGTCCTGCATGTATTGCTGCCGGGTTCTCCGCCGCATCAGTCGCATTCGACGTGGCACCGCTACAGCCGGGGCATCGGGTGTTGGTGGAATGCTGATTGGTTCCTCCACCACTGCATTCTGCCTTTGTAGCTGAGGTCTTGCTGGCATCGGTCCCTCTGGCGACGGGAAAGGGGAAAATAGCAGCGGCGATGAAGGTGAATCATCGATGTAGATCGGACCAATGTCGGGGGTTGGAGGAGTCAAACACGGCGGGGATGAAGGAGGTCTCTCTTGCTGTAGATCCACCTCGGCCACCTCGGCAGCAGCAGCCTTTGGTACGTGAAGATGAAAGAGTAGAACGGTATAGTCACTGAGTTACGAAACGTTTGCGTTTTGGATCAAATCACTTTGAATGCATCTCTGAATTGTTTTATTTCTTAACATTGCTCAGTTCACGAACAGCAGCGCTGATCTTAAACGAGGCTTTCATCAGCTTCCACCAATGTTCACCCGTCAAATTGATTCCCTTTTGCCCCGGCAGCATTCTCTTTGTCCCTTTCAGCTGGTAGTACTCACGAATATTAATGTAGGGGACCCCTCTGAACTTTTTCACTACCGCAAAACGTTTTCCGCCCAAGTGAAATGGTTTTGACCCCAATTCGAATTCGCAAAGTTTGTAATCTATCTCGTGGCTATACCGACTACCCGCCTCTTCAGCAACCTTCAGACTACTTTCTCCTTTTTCATCAGCACTTGCCTATACAGAACAAAAGAAACATGGGATACCATCAATACTCTCGTCGATACACTGACAGAAATCATGCTGTATCGTGCATGCCCATTGATTTACTATGCAAGACTTTCATGCTATATTATGTTACGTACGTTTATCTTAAACGTTGGATTTGATACATTAAAAAAAATCACGCATGCAGCTTATTTAATTTATGCATAAATATATTATGCAATGATCATTTCTACAGAGCATTCAGGTATTACGTGTATAGTATTGAAATCGTTCAACTTACCCGCATAGCAAGCATATGGGGTGGGACCTTGGTGTTGGTTTTCTCCTGAAATACCGGTCTAGAAGGAGTTGCCTCGGTGTTGCTAGCGTCGAATTCACCAGGAGCCAGGGTAGCCATCATGACGTATATAATGTACACGGTCCAACGAAGCAAACTGAAGGTCACGCAATGTAAGTATAGGCGATATCCAAGAGACAGTTCGAAGACTGACACTGATGATGGCTCCAAATTTTGTCGGGCTTTTATAACGATCCTTCTCATACTTTAACACACAACCCTATGGGACATTCCATCGTCCAATCACAACATTTTGCCACTTGTATTACACTGCGTATGTGCCTTCTCCACAGGTTTGTATTACCCGCCATACATACATTTACTCACTACCACCAATCACAACTCACCCTGATCTCCAAAAGGCTGACCACTAGGTCATCTTCCTTGACCAATCACAGCGTGGCATTTTGTAACTGGTATGCTGGAGTAGACCTTTCTTCACTCCCATTGGTCAGCTCTTGGTGATACTTCCTGCCAACCAGGTCACATCCTCAACCCTTCTTGACCAATCACAACGTGGCATTTTGTAACGGGTATGCTGGAGTAGGCCTTGTCTTCATTCCCATTGGTCAACACTTGGGGATACTTCCTGCCAATCAGGTCACATCCTCATTTTCACACACCCCTGCCCCCACTGGTCATTGGAATTGACCATAGCCCTTTGGCCCCTTCACCCACTTCTTCATTGTCTCCCTCTCTTTAACCAGTCTTCCTGCCAACCTCCCCCCATCTATTAATGCACCCTGCTTTTGTCCCCATTCATCCAGTAAACTTGGCCACGTCCTCTTTGTACAGCATAGCTCTACCATACTCCCATTGTTTTCCAATCTCCCCCCGCATCCTCAGTCTCTACAGTTGCTTAAATCGTGCATCCCTTGACCCTGTATACCTACATTGTATTCCCCTTGGTCTTGATATACCTACCTTCCTGTCTTGGACTCTTTGTTTTAAACTCTCACAAAGGACTTCCCCTACCATGGCTACTGGAATATTGTTTCTTGGTTTCCTGTCTTGACTCTTTGTTTTAAACTCTCACAAAGAACTTCCCCTACCGTGGCTACTGGAATACTGTTTCTTGGTTTCCTGTCTTGAACCAGGCTTGTTCTCCCTATACATTGTGCACAGCGAGGTAAAGTGAAACTCTGATCGCCTCACCATTCTCACGTAGGCTATCGCAGTGTGAACTTGCTCTCTCCTTTATGCCATGATCTACTGTATGTACATGATGCACACTCGCATTCTGCATACCCTTGTGTACAATATACACCGAGAATGAGAACTTTGTGCCCGTGGATACACTCTTGATCACTGTTTGGATACTCACCCTGTGCATTACCATTTATCGTGGCAACTGGACACAATGTGTAAGTGAACAACTACAGTGCAACAATATTCACCAACACACTACCGATGCATATATTCATAAGTTCATTTCATAAACATTCATAAATAACGCATCTCCCCCTTCGTGAAGATGGAGAGAAGTTCGCTAATTAGGGGAGTGACGAAAGAGGATGACTAATTAATTAGTTCATCCTTAAAACACTAGACTTCCGGAAGCAACGGAAGGAGGACGTTAATTAGTTAATTAGCGCTAATTAGGAGGTGTGACCAATTAACACCTCTTGCTATATAGACTAGCATATCTTCTGAAAGCACACACTCAGGAAAAGTGTGAACTGAGAAAAGAGGCTCTGAAGTACAGTGTCTACTCAAGCGCTTAATCTTTACCAAACCGTGCTGGCTGTGCGATGAATGGGACAAAAAAAAAAACAGGAAGTAAACCACCAGAGTAACAACAATGAAGGGATTATCAAATTAAACTGAAATTAAGCATGCCTCATTAACACATTCTGTCCATAATTAATGTCAACTTTCAAAGCAGTAGCACTATCCTTTTCAAAAGTTATTAGAGTTGAAAGTGAAGAGTGTGGACAAGGTTTTTCAGAAATGAAAAAGGGATTCTAAAGACACACCTAATCACACTATTCTATCAAAAATGTTCGAGATAAACTGCTAAAAAGACACACTCTCCTGCCCATTTTATATACCAAATTTTAGCATAATGTAAAAGAAGGCCCGCTCTTTCAAAAAATCTGAAAAAGTCAATTTCGGCTAGGTTGCCCCATTTCACTTATTTTCAGTCCTCACGCAAAATCAGTGTGTGCGACTTTATGTTCGTTTTGAGGTGCACGGTCACAATTTTCCATAAAGAAAGTTCGAGATTTGTCCTCATCTCGGGGATTGCTTGGGGGACAAATGATGTGTCTTCCCCCGGCGGGGCCAATGCCCCTTTGCCCGCCCCCCCCCCCCCCTCTCTCCTGATCATCCCTGGGTATGCCCATAGATGTATCAAAGTCATCATCGTTTCCGGAATGATTCAGAAATGGAGGGGGGATTCAATTATGGCGGTATAGTTTTTGTTATTGTTTGTTTGTTTGTTTTCGTACATAATTTGCAGATGATCCCGAGTTGCTCGCGTCATAGCATGTTTATTTGACGTTGTGAACGTCTGGACCATACCTTACGTCGATATTACTTTCTTCGCGAGCGAGCGCTTGAGAAAATTATGTATACATTATCCTACAAGATAGAATACTATTCAGCTCTGTTACCTGTCTGAAGGCGGGCGTACGAACGTCATGCAATCATGCAATCACATTTGTGCTTCCTCAATTTTTTTCTTCTTCTTTCGATTGTACAGGCCATCCCCCCCCCCTCCTCCATTTCGGGGGGGGGGGATATATCCCCCATCCCCCCGGGATTTACGCCCTTGGTTCAGTCGAAGTTGAGGCGCTGGCTTATGGCGGGCGTGGAGTGACGAAATTCAACACAACCATACAACTATACAGCCATGGAATGGATGTCAGGTTTTAACCAATCAGAACGCAAGAAACCGTACAACTATGCAACTGTGCAACTATGCAACTGTGCAACTGTACAGCCCTAGAATGCCTGTATGGTTGTCACTCGCACGGGCCGAAGTGCCATTAACCGAACAACCATGCATCCCTACATGCATTACGGAACGCCTGTCGGGTTTTAGCCAATCAGGACGTGAAAAAGTCGACAGACATACATAAATACATGAGTGTAGGAACGGCTGTAGTGTTTTAGCCAATCAGGACGCGAAAAAACCCGACGGACATACATGCATGGGTGTGGGAAAGACTGTAGGGTTTTTGCACACCAGAATACAATAAATTCGACAGACATACATACATGCATTAGTGAGGGACGGCTGTTGGGGTTTTAACCATTCAGCCTTTCCCTCTGCACGTAATTAGCCTTGGGGCTCTGCTAACCACTGAAATCCCCTGACAGATTTATTGTACCGTTGGTGCAATGGTCTCCATTCCTTTCCACATCAAGGGTTCATGACCTGCCCCCTAAGGCAGCTGTGGACGTATACTCAGGGAGGTGCTTCGAGAGAATGAAACTATACATGTGTGTATATCTGTCGAGTTTATTGCATTCTGGTGTCCTAAAAACCTACAGCCATTCCCACATCCATGCATGTATGTCTGTTGGGTTTTTCGCGTCCAGATTGGCTAAAACCCTACAGCCGTTCCTACACTCATGTATTTATGTATTTCTGTCGGGTTTTTCACGTCCTGATTGCCTAAAACCCGGCAGCCGTTCCTACACTCATGTATTTATGTATGTCTGTCGGGTTTTTCGCGTCCTGATTGGCTAAAACCCGACAAGCGCTCCGTAATGCATGTAGGGACGTATGGTTGTTCGGTTAATGGCACTTCGGCCCGTGCAAGTGACATTCATACAGGCATTCTAGGGCTGTACAGTTGCACAGTTGCATAGTTGCACAGTTGCATAGTTGTACGGTTTCTTGCGTTCTGATTGGCTAAAACCTGACATCCATTCCATGGCTGTATAGTTGCATAGTTGTACTAATTTTGACTCCCCTCGCCCGCCATACTGGCTGACCGTGGCTGGCGCTGGCGTTGGCGCTCATCAAACGCAGCGAGGATATTATTTCTGTCCTTCATGTAGACAAATTTCGCGATGATGGCGCGAGGGGCTGGGGCTCGGGCAGGGCCCTCGTTGTGCTGGGTAGGTGCATTGCGTCGGGGCAGTCGATGCGCATTGACCAGGGCGATAGTGGCGGCTTCGTCGCGACTTAATTCCAAAAAGGCAAAGGTATCTCGAAGCAGATTCTCCGCGTTTTCGTCTTGGGTTTCCTTTATTCCGTAGAACAGTAGGTTCATGCGACGACAGTAGATTTCCATCTTTGTCAAATTTTCCTGAAGCCTAGAGATTTCTTCCGCCATTTTTTCTTCACCTCTGGAACTTTTTTTTTCTCAAGTTCTTCGAGCCTGGCGGAGTTCATCGATGTAGGGTCTTCCAGCTCAGAAAGTTTTTTTTTTTTATTGATAGAGGCAATCTCCGGTGAAAGTGCATCAAGCTTAGCACACACGGCTGATGATGAGCTATTTATACTTCGCTGAATGTCAACAAGCGTTAACTCGGATAGGTTCGGTATTGCCGCTTTCTTGGCGTCGCTGGCTCGGCTCTCCCCGGGGCATGTTGAGTAGCACGAGTAGTGGGTACTCTATCATTACTTGTTTGTCGCGTAGTGCGGCTCGCCATTTTGTGATACAGTTCCTTGGGAACGACAAAACAGTTCATATTGGGGAATTTTCCGCTTTGCTTGGAATTTCGCTTCAACGAGAGTTGACAGATTATGATAGTCTATCAAAATGAAAAAACCCCAGGGTCAAGCGGTACAGTTTCGTCAGGAATTTGGGTAAGAACAAAATGGGGCGGTGGCCACTATCGGAGAGACTTAGCGATCCACGTCCGTCTCCCTCGGTGTCTCCATTACGATGAACGTGGACTTTACTCGTTGTAGTATTTCAACAAATAACGTTTAAGAAATGCTCTTTGTTTCAGTATCAGGCAAAACATCAAAACATCAGTTGACATCTCTTTATTCTGAACGGGTGTAGGGATCATACATATGATGTAAAATCCACATATTCTATTACAATGATTCTCCTGTTATTTCTTCAGATTATACCTATAGGTACACCCCACGTCTTGTTTGGTTCCATGCTACAGTATAGGTGAAAACACCGTCTGACACCGAAATCTGCTAACATGGAGATCACCCTGTTAACAAGATTTGTCGGCATATTCAGCTCCTGCATCGTAATGCTAAGTAAGTCACCTTTTAAACATGTTTAATGTCTATAATAACATTTTTTTTTTCTGACTGAACAAGGGTATATCGTTTTTACAGACCTAATACACACCTTTGTCGACTTCGAATCTTCACGACTGCTTGTCGGCTTCTCCGTCGAGTTTAAATCGCATGTTAAAGGGGATGGCTAGTAACTGATCAGTGCATGGGAATCAGTGGGATCGCTGGGGGATGTTTGTTCCAATCCTTGTCGGATTCATTTAAGAGTACGCTATATATCCATTGTTGTGTGAAACTTATTTGCTTCGGAATGGTCTCATATTCAAGTATAGTCAGCTGAATGTGCAGTTTAATGTTTCCAGGTTAGCATGCCTGTACAGTGACGGGGAATTAAACCGTACATTACTTGAATATGAGACCGTTCTGAAGTAAATAATTTTCACACAACAATAGATATATAATGTACTCTTAAAATGAATCCCACAAGAATTGGAACAATCATCCCCCAGCATTCCCACTGATTCCCACTGATCAGTTACTAGCCATCATCTTTAATTGAGGCCCTTGACTGTTTGTGCATATCGCTTCAATATTCACGTGGTAATTAATTCTTGATATCTTTCCATCATCTTCTTTTATTCTCTCATATGCACAGTTCTGAAGAAGGGATTGGTATGACGCGAAAGCTGTTTATGCACTCCGTAGACGTGATGTGTGCGTTAATGATCGTATCGCTGTACATTATGCTATATGGATTCAGATATGAATAAATAATCATGATTGCACTTATCGCAATTTTTTGGACGTTCAGAAACTGTCTGTTTTTATTTCAATCCTAGACACCAGCACTTTTGCAGCCGACACTACCGGCAGGGAGTTTGTTTTCGCGTTTCCACCAAACTTCGAGTCACAGGAACCGGACAACCTCAGGCTTCTTATACAACCGATAGAACAGACAAGACAGACGCTAATGAATGTGACCATAACATTTCGAGGTACCTCCTATTCCCTGGCATTAGACCGCTCCTCGCCTCCATATAGTGAGCCGCTGCCCTCTGACCTCGCCCTTACAAGGATTTCCGGTTTAACGAACTCGACGGTAGTCGTACAAACTGACCACGACATAATCTTGGTGGCTGCGAACTTTAAAACTCGGACGATGGATACGTTTGTGGTGCTTCCAACCACTTATCTCGGCAAGGAGTACTTTGTCGCAACGACACCGCAGCGATACTCGTGGGCAATCTTGATTTCGGCGGCTTACGAACCAGTGACGGTTGAGGTAGCTGTAAAATACCACGTTACATTTCTTGGTAAAGATTACAAGTCGGGAGACGTCATAAAGGCCTCATTGAGTCCCTTTGAGACAATGCAGCTAGAGCCAATCGTGAACGAGAACTCGGTAACGCGAATCATTGCAAACGCATCGGTTTCAGTGACTTCTGGCTGCAAGTGTGCCAGAGTCCCCAGCGTCGCAGTCGGAGGATGCGATATCATCGCCGAACACTTGGCCCCCTTCGATCGATGGGGACAGTCCTTCGTACTGAGTCCATTCGTTAACAGGCAGAGTGGATACATGTATCAGGTGATATCCGGACGGAACAACACGAGGGTGTGGATCGGAGGAGATGTGCTAATCCTCCATATGGGAGAAATCTACACACAAGTCGTCTTACAACAAAAAATGACGTCGATTACGTCAAATCAACCCGTAATGGTTTTGCAATACAGCATGGGTACGGAAACTGATGGCAGACCCGGTGATCCCTCACTCTTCATGGTCCCGCATCTGGATCAATTCAAGTCTTTTGCAGAATTCCCAATCACTGATTTCTCCTCTGCAGCAATCAACGACGTTTACCTCTCTGTCACCACGGATTGCAATGCGACAAGTGAAATCCTACTCAATAATAATACCATCAGTCAGGTGGGCCTCAGGGTTGAAATTAAAGGCATAATCTACCATTTGCAGAAGAAACAAAAACACAGAATTTTTAGTGCTTCAAACTAGTTCTAAAATGTGAGTTAGGGATAGAAACAACCACTGTAAAAATTTGAATCCGAATAATCGATGTTAAGTATTGTTAAATACACTGCATGTGAACAATAGTTGTAATAAAACTGTTTCCAGACTAAACCGTCTACAGTTACGGTTTAATGAGAAAAATACTGATAATATATCTTCTTATATTGCAACATTTTTATATGGTAGGATGTTTTGACATACAACTGACCTACACATATGCATTAAATGTGATATCTTGAACATCTTAACTTGTTTGTCCTTGACGATATAGCCCTATTTTCATGATACCCTTAGCTCTTTAGATCACTCAAAACACATTTTTTTGAAAGATTCTCTCAAGCACTGTAGCAACACCGAACTTTTTCCATAAATAAAGCACAGTTTTGATATAGCATAACATATGGCATAAAGCAGGAAGTACGCAAAGAAGTAAAACTAAGCAACTGCAACATATTATAGAGTTTAATTTATTAAGGTATATGTTTTACAAGTGCATAATATTGGGGAGCTAGAAGGTGCAGTTCCGGAAGGGTCTTGATTTTAACCCATTTTGTGCCAGGCATTTTGGACGCTTTGTCAAAGGCTACGTGTTTTCTTTGCCAATAGGCACTCAAAGCACACACACTGTTAAAAGTGCAATCTGGACACCACGTTAATTGCGCAGCCATTATTTGCTGTTGCTTCTCTTTTATTCCAACTTTTCATTTCCTTCGTGGTGTACGTAGATTTCTTGGCTGGAAGAATACAGCGTCGAAACATGGAATCACAGGAATATATGCACGGTATGGATGGCCGTAGTGGGTGGAGGATATGTGCTCCGCTCACGTGACAGCGGAGATGCAAACTCTCCGGTGGCGACATTCATGTCTCTCGTGTATGGCGCTGGACGCCTCATAAGTTTCATTTATACTGCAGGCAACTTTTTTGACGAATTAACCTGCTCAGATACAGGGGACACTATAACCGGGAACGGGCAAGAAGTAGACCCATGCCAGCGTCTCCAATCGCGTAAGTTTTACTAAAACTACGATGACATAACATGCCGTGCAAAAGCTGGATTGAGAGGGAAAAGCTAATTTTACCCATCGTGTCCCAGATCTATAAATGGGAATCTTGGTAATGCTATAGGGTAATGCTTATGGCAGGGCCCTCTTGTGCAGCATTGATAAGCTTGAGCACATTGTGTACAGAGTCTACTGTCTGAATACACTGGTGAAACAGATGACCCATACAGTTCAACACTGTGCACTGTTAGAAAAAAATCAACAAGGTTGTTTAAAATTTTAAACAACCACAAGTTAACCGGTGAATCGCTCAACTGTTGTTTAAAAATTAAACAACACGTAGTTGTTTAAACTTTTAACCCTTTGTTGTTTAAAAATTCTAAACAACTGTTGTTTAAAAGAAATTTAAACAACTGGGGTTGTTTAAAAAAGTTGTTTAAAAATTTAAACAACTGTTGTTTAAAAGTCTTTTTATACAACTGGGTTGTTTAAAAAAAGTTGTTTAAAAGTCTAAACAACTGTTGTTTAAATGTAATTTTATACAACTGAGTTGTTTAAAAAAAGTTGTTTAAAACTCTAAACAACTGTTGTTTAAAAGTCATTTTATACAACCGGGTTGTTTAAAAGTAATTTTATACAACTGGGTTGTTTAAAACAAATATTAAATATTCATGTTTAGAATTTAAACAGTTCGTAATCACATATTACTGTACAACTCACTTGTATATAAGCACAATAACACAAATGTTTATTTTTTTGGCCAATTATATATTTCAGCACATTTTCACTGTCTATATTACTGACAGCGTATCATTAGAAAACCTTCAATCGGTCAATCTGTCCATCGATGTGCAAACTTATTACAAATAACAAATTGAGCCAATCAAGAATTGTCTCATCCATTTTCAGAATATATACAGAGTAACAATTCTTCTTATACAGTTAACCTTTGATAAGTCGAAGTTCTCGAGAACCGAGACAAACGTGTCGACTTGCGCGGATTTAGTAAAAATATGCAGTTTGACTGCAGAGGAAAAATCACGAGCTTTTGTTATGCTTGAGTTAAGTGATTTCCCAGCTGAATTGACCTCGACTCATCCAAAGCTTAGTGTATTGTGAAATGTACATTTTGATTCCACTTACATACAAATGGGGCGCTTAATGCCGTAAAAATCACATTTCACAATATTTCAACTAAACTGCAATGGCAAATTGAATTTGAAACATGAAATAATTAAAGAATTAATTATTATGCATAACATGGATGTGTTCAGCTTGAGATTATCTATACCTGTGCCACATTGAATATCTTGTTGCTTCATTTCTCATATTGTGTGGGTGCATGGGAACCATCAGTTGCCCTCAGATGGGTCCAAAAGGGCTAACTGAATGAACAGTACACAGAGAATGTAATTTTTCAGAATGCTTTTACAGTCCAATGCACACCTTACAGACACATTATCCAGTTTTATAGTGATCATACCCTGATAAGACAAGATAAATCTTGAATGAGTCTTATTTCCTGGAATGATTATCTGATATTCTTAGAACCACTGACTTTGTTCTTGAAGTGTTTGTCACTATTACATGCGCTTGGAAATCTCATAAGCGAAGCATAAGGGAATGGCCCTCTAAGGATTTGCTTTTCTGTCCCAATACTGTACTTTGTTGCCCCACTAAGAAAATATTACTGAAGGTATTGCACTACACAGCTTCTCTATTAACCAGATCATTTTTAACAATGTTCAATTTGATGTAACAACATTTTGAATCATTTCAGTTGCAATGCTTTTGGGGAACATCTGCAATTGTAAGTCAGGGGTTATTAGATTATATTTCCTTGACAGTACAATGATGACTGTAAATATACTGCAGATGGAGAAACCATTCACATTAAGAAATAAGTTTTATCTCTTGTGAAAATTCTACTCCATACCTATATTCAGCATATCTGAACAGACCAAATAACATATACAGTACATTGTAATTATAATGAAACTTACTCCTGTTTACTGGTGTAATTTGAGAAGTCATACCTGCTACCAACACATACAGTTGGTTTTTTTTTTCATAACTGGGATGTGCAAAGTACAGCACATCTGTCCAGCAAAGATCATCTCTGTCACTCCTGTGATAGAGATGGCAGTAATGAAGATTACTCTATATACAATGAAATAAATTCATAATGGAAATATACATTCTACGAAACAGTTCATCTTGAATTTTATGAAGGCCACATTCAGTACAGAGTGTCACCTCCATTATGCTCAACAGATATGAGGTTTTAATTTCATTGCTATATTTCTGAAAATTGACTGTCATGCTTCAGTATAAACCTGTGAAGATCTTGCCCAATATTTAATTAAGTGACTACTATGCAAAATACCTTTTTTAATTCATTTCTAGCCCATCTTTATCACAAGTTTTTAAGGGCCAACATTACCCAGTAATAGAACAATCTTCTCATGACCTTTGAACTTTCCATGTGACATGTATCCATTACTTATTGAGTTATAAACAAATAAAATATAGATACCAAACCTTTGCTTTGACGAATGACCTAAAAGTCAACTTTGTCAATTAAACTTCTGAAGACCATGAAAATCTCATTCTACGCATCTAATCTTCCTGATTTGAAGAGTTCAGGTATGTCCTGATCTCTTTCACAGAATTGGACGTCACTTTACCAGGCATTTTGTACACAACTGTCTCCAAGAACTGCCAGGCAGCAAAACATTGAGCCTGGTACTCTACATCTAGGACATAATGCACTTTGAATGCACAGTCCACAGCCTTTGTCAAAGTTGGAAACAAGAATCCCTGTCTCTCTACAATAGGGAGTTTTCGCAAGCACAACGCGGCCTGGAGTTAAGCATGTCGTGTGCGAAATTTGCTTCTGCACATGATCAAATCCGAGGAACGTCCCGTCCGGGGGAAAACGAGTACGGTAATTGGCCAAAATAGCGTTCGGTCCCGATGCCGGGCAGGAGTGAGCCAGCCAGTCAGCCAACCATTCAGCGATCTTGTCCTCATGCCTCCGTTCTGTACAGGAAAGCGAAACTGCATAGATATGGGGACGGGAGTCAAGAGTACGGGGACTGTCACAAGTGATCGCTTCCTCGTATTCTCGGTCTTCGCGTCGTGTAGCAAAAACTTCCTAATGACAAAGGTTTGCAGTGGCTTCTTCCAGGATCCTCCCATCAGCAAGATGAAGGGCTGTGGTCTCTGCTTCCTGTCAATTTGTCCAATGTAGAAAGCCAGGTCTGTGCCCTCCTGTAAAATGAAATGGAAGTGGAAAAGAAATATGCATTCTATACATCTCGATAAAATCTTGAAATAATCTACGCAGAAGTGTTGGGTTGAGGCATTGGTATAATGAAGTCCATCAGAACAGATATATTTCCCACACCTCTCCAATGTTCAAGGTAGAGTTCATAATAAAGTGCCTGCCCAAATTCTGCAACATTTCATTTGCAAACATATACCCTAAATTGGGTATTTTATGTAGTATATAACATCCATGTATTACATTTTCTATTCTTGCAAGGGCTAACCATGACCTGGCTGAATGAATTTTCAACTGTGTGGCCTATGGGAACTTCTGAAAGGCAATTAATTTTATTGCTGGCAAGCCCAGGCAAAAAGTATTATCAAACAAAAACTACTTCTGAATTGCATTTCATTATTTTGGGTAAGTTACTCTTTCCAATACTAGTAGTATAACAACTTTGTCCACTTACATTGTAGGAACATTAAGGAGTATGCGAGGTCTTTGTTCTTTTTGGTATGGGGGGGGGGGGTGGGGGGAGACACCCTGTATCACATTGGATGTATGTGAGTGGTATGTGATATATTTCCAGCATCTTGCTGAATATAATGATACCATAGGTCAAGTGCAATATTTATTGATAAATGGAATATTCCTTATTGGTGACATTTGGGACCAATTTTGCATTTCATGCGAATTTTTCCCCTTTTTATCAAAATGAAAAGGACATATTGATATTGGACAAGTGTGTGATTGAGCAGTCAGGCACAAAATAAAGTAAATATGTATGTTGACTATGTAATATAAGATTTTTTTTCATAAAAAAAAAAAATTATTGTGATTCACAGCATACATTAGCAACATAGTAAATTTGCATAAATATGTAGAATCCATGGACTAAACTAACAAATGAAACAGCATAAACTGGGAATTTCTGTAACTATGGACCACAGCTTGATGATTTTTATATTTTGTATTGCAATGTCAAAGTCCATCTCATCATTTTAATAAGAGGGCAACACATCACTTGTTTTAGAAGATTAGCCTCCGAACAGTTAGGTACTTACAGGTTGAAAGTCGTAGAATAACTCCAACGACTCCTGAAAGGAGCACTTGCCCCACACCCTCGCAGTCCAGCCTCGGCAAACTAGCGGCAGCATGCTGAATGCAAGCGTCTCTTTTTCCTCTGTGGAGCAAAATGTATGACACAGGGGGAGTATTTGAATGATAAGTACAAATATACCCTTTAAAAATATTAACACAATCAAGGCTGATAAAGAGAAATGCTGACAAGAATCAGCTCATATTCAGATGCTAGCTTATGTACTTATATTGTACTTGATTGCAACCAGGATTACTAACTGTGGGGGGGGGGGGCTGTTTTAAAGTTGTTTGGAGGGTATTGTAGAAAATACTACACATTTTGAATGAGGGACTGATTCTGGCAACGGCATTTACTACCAAGACGGGCAAGTAATTGTGGATGAGTAGAGCCAAACTTGTAAGGCCAAGCATTAGAATTATAATGCTGTAATAATCATCATGCTATTCTACAAAGCAGCAATCAGAGTTACCATGAACTTGAATGAAAGAAAGTTGAATGGTGTTGACAGCCAGTGCCTTAATAAGAATAATCTTGCACTACTGTTAAGTGCTTAACAAAGACTATTGCAATATGAATGACATTTGGGCTTTTGCAGGAGGTTCATGTCATATTTTGGCATTGCATAAAGCAAGATCAGTTGATATGCATATATCTTAATTAGATTAGCAAGAGCAAGGGATGTTCAAGGTCCAGTGACTTTTATTTCAAGTAGTAGGAAAAAGAATGCAAGAACTTTAATAGTTCATAAAAGACTTCTCTGTTAATGTTATCCTATAATGACAAAAGCTTGATTATCATGTGAGTTGATCAGGCAGTGGAGAAGAAAAGGGGAATGGTAGATGAAGGAGGCAAGGACAAACCGTCCAGAAGTTTCAGTGTACATGAACTGTGTGGCCGTGGGGTGCTACAATGTGAGAGAGGGGCAGGAGACAGCCTCCCCCAAATAATTGTCCAAGCTGTAGTTACAGTCATTAAAGCTGCACTACCGCATGTGATACAAGGAGCGAAAGAAGCTTGTATGAGCACAATTAAAGATGTTCTGAATCCACATGTCATCTCTTGAGGATTCAGTTCCAGCAGGACGAGGTCCAACATGAGCTAAGGAGGGACAATCTCTGCCTGACTGGCCTGCCAGAGGGGGCTGAGGAGACAGAGGAAGAGCTTACTGAGGGCGAGTCAAATGTTGCCAAGGAAGTTGGCTTAGACATTTGGAAAGAGGACATCTCATCTTCATGATCTAGTCATCATCTTGGGGAAAAGGCAAGAAGGAAAGAGCATTCAGATCAAAGTCCACTTTATTGCAAACAAAAGGAACAAACTGTATTCTGGGCATTCTAGTCTGAAAGGAAAAGAGAACATGAAAAGTGTGTACATCAATGAAGATCTAAAGGCATGCAATGTGTCACTCGATCAGTGCATGATAAATGCCAAGGAAGCTCATGATGTCGAATCGGCAACAAAACCAAATACGGGAACATGACATGCAAGTTGAATGATGGACAAAGCAGAGTCATCAAGAGCCCGGATGATCACTTTGATATTGGCTTTGAAATTACAGATCCACTTCAGTTTTTGCAAGTTTTTGCGAAAGTCTTAGAAATTAACAAGCATTGAATGAATTTATCGGTCTAACAATTTTTTTTTTTTTATAGTCATGTTCATACTGTAAGTATTTTGTTAATAATGTTAATAAATTCACCTCAACTCAAATGCAAAAAAGGAAAGGGTGGTACTGGTGCTGTAGATTAGAATCTCTACACAGAGCAATGCTATCTAAAATGTACCTTGGGAAAGGCCATCGGTGTCACCCGTGTGATGAATAAGCAGCGTTTGCTACGATGGACATCTTGATTCCCCACAGTAGAGTACTTTGTTAGCATACATGGCCATGCTGCAAACATCCTGTCTTCAGCCATGATCTCCTGGCTGAAGTCTTGCTTGATCTGTACAAATTAGGGAACAAGATTGCATTTGTAATCATATTAAGGGTGGCCCAGACAGAATGCTATAAACCAAATGGAAAAAAAATATAATACTCATGTTAATAACAAAAACATAAATGATGGAGTGAATTGTGCATGATCATTAGCTTCTGCAAAAATGTTCATTCTATATACATTTTTCTCACAAGTTTGTGTGAATTTGCACAATGTGCTTCGTTTGGCATAATCTTGACAGACTGAGAAGAAAGCTCCTAATCTTTGCATAGAAACTTATTTGAAAGTGACAAAAGTGCCAAAAATTGGTTCCAACCACCTACCTACACGAAACAAATAGAACTCTACTAAGGTGGTATATTATTACTACAGGCATTAAGTTTACGTGTGGTGCATAGACTATATTGTGCGTTAAAAACACCACAATCTGTTTTCTGTCTTTATCTTCATTTTCTATAGGGGTTCTAGGCCTTTTTTTCTACTAAAAGCTTACGTAGACCTTAATTCATCGAGCATCATTGATGGCAATGATGCTCAGTAAAGAATGAATTGCTCCAGCAAAAGTATGGTAGCAGAACTTAACTTGCACTTTAGTATTGGATTTTAGGGGGTTCGTTATGTTTACAGTAGATTTTGGTTGTACGGTTGGACTTACTACTCATCGACCGCCTAATGTTTATTTGCTTGATAAGAATATTTAACACTACTAAAATTCATGCAAAAAACTTGACCTACATGATTGAGAAAATCCAGAGCTAGGCTATCAAATGCCTTTGTTCCCTTTTCGATTCGAAGTTTCAGTGCAAAAATATCGCCGTCGAACTTGCATGGCCTCGTTTCAGCTCCCCGCGGTAACGCTCCTTATTGAGATCGACCGCTGTTTTTGCATTGACAATGCACGCAAACCGAGTTGTATTGAACACCGTGTTGTACGAAGCTTTTTAGAAACTTCCATAGACACTACA
This sequence comes from Diadema setosum, assembly GCF_964275005.1. NCBI lineage: Eukaryota > Metazoa > Echinodermata > Echinoidea > Diadematoida > Diadematidae > Diadema > Diadema setosum. The sequence goes on from NC_092697.1 coordinate 2,883,299, forward strand.
TTACGATTCGGTGAAAATATTCATTCGAAATTTTGTCCTTGATTAAAACCATTAACTTTGTTAATGAACGGTGAATTTTCGCGTTTTCCCACACCATCCTCATCAACAGTCAAAGCCAATCCATTTTTACAACTGTATGTGCTTTGCGTGCAGTGAAGTGCGTATAAGCGTTCAGTGCGCCAATTAATGCATGGTCGGTCTATTACAAGAGGGTGGTCGATGTGGTAGGGCTATCATACAGCCGACCATAAGTTCTAAATTATGAGGTAGGATTCATAGGAAATGATCGAGACATGTCATTGTGTAATTGAACTTAGTCTTAGTTAGCACTAGCAGTCTAAAATATAGGCCCTAGCCCTTGGCTAGGCCCTAGCATTGCCTAGCTAGGCCCTAACCGTCACGTTAGACCCTATGCCTAACTAACTTGTTAGTTGTGTTATAGATTTCTACATCATCGAACTCGGACACTGCGCCTATATAATTGTGCATGATGTGATACGGTGCCTGTTACAACTTAGAAGTTAGAATACTGTACAACGAATAGGCTACTGTACTGTGTGACAATGGGAATATTCCGTACGCTGATTTAGAGATTAGTTTTTGTAAAAGAAATTCGTATTTTATGTGAAGTTTTGAAAATGTATGTAAGGATTGAATTATGCAAGTGTTTATACAAGCACGAGTTGGTTGAAAAACATAATGTACGTACCGGTACAGACGACCTATTACTTAACGTTAACATTAACAGTTTGTTAGATCTAAACGTTACATGCATAAAGGCGAGGCATAGCGCAGCCCGGCCAAGAACCCAAAGCGTGAGCCGTGACTATAGCTTCATACATCATGCAAATTACAGATGGGCATGAAGCGATGTAACTATCAGTTAAATAAATAAATACCTTGGAATGACTGGCAAAGTTCTTCTATAGCTAGACCCCATTTGCTGAGAATGTTCGTGACTCCATATAGCTGCATTGCAGTCATCGTCACCGCCGTCCATCATGATGAATAGCCGCGTATGAGCTGTATAGCTACATTTATTGTAGCTATAATGTACATAAACGTGTGATGTACGTGTGTGTGTGAGGCGCGGTGGCCGCGGCGCCCGGCGGCGACCGATCGATTGCGCATGCGACGAAGGATACATGCAGGCCCGCTGATTGGTTCATGACTATCACATGACTTTTGCCCATCAATTTCTAAACAACGATGTTTAATTGTTTGGACAATCATTTCGAATTGTTTTTAAACAACCGCTGTTTAAGGCAATCAAGCTCCAATTTTCTATATTTAAACAACATTGTTTAGAATTTTAAACAACAATATTTTAAACAACGAAATTTTACACAGCGTTCTAACAGTGTGTTCACAGAATTAACTGTGTGAATACACAGTGTGTTGACTGAGTCAACTGTGCATACACTTTGAATACACTGTGAACATAGTAATACTGTGGAACCCTATCAAAGTATCTCAAAGTAAGAACAAAATATGGAAAACTTTTAACATATGGCTATAGTAGACCTTATGCATTCGTGAAAATAAAATCAAAATTTTTTCCCTGTTTTGCTGAAAGTGAAATCATGCAAATATATGATTCATTAAAGCAGAATATTCATCAAATCCAACAGGAATGTAATTCTCTTCCCCTCATTCAAAAGCAAAATATATTTTTGATAGGTTTAGACGAAGCAAAATATCGTAAATACTGGCCCACTAGAGAAAGCCCGTGTGTATCACATCTTCCCTTATATTGTTTCTAACGTCGGTCTTTGTCAAATGCTCACTTCATTCATCTATCAAGCGTGATTTAGCAAACATGAACAAGTAGTAAGTGAATTATCAATAAACCGTATTCATTTCGTTATTCTCTAGCATCTATCACAGTACGAATCAATCCTATTAGTCATGAAGTGGGTAAGTCTGAGAGAGTGGAGCTGACGTGTGAGTTTAACAACGCGCTTTACTTTGAGTGGCAAAAGGACGGTGCCCCCATTCAAATGACGGCGATGCAGAGAAAGTACGTGATCGAAGCCGTGTCGGTAGCTGATGTCGGCTACTACCGATGTGTTGGACGTGGAATACTAAACGACACTGCAGCTACCGTCCCGGCGGCGGTTGCAATAATAGGTAATAGTAGCTTTTACACCAGTTAGGTGCACGAAAGTGCCCAAATTAAGTCCCTGGCAGGAGATAAGTCGTATAATCCAAAATTATTCTCATTATAGTCAGACATAAAATTTCTTTGATTCTCATAAACCAGTTGGCCTAACGCAGTTCGAAGTGTTTTCGTATCCAGCCTTCATCCTCTTTCATTTAATCTATTCTGTCAGTGCACACTTCAACGTACACATATATATGGCAACAATTGACCATTGACTTATGTTGGTCAAACATAAACCCAGAATCTATAACTGGATGAAGGCCACGAGTTTGACAACCACAAATCATACAGCCCACGAGTCATAGAGTCATAGAGTCCAAGTTCGTCACTAAGCAAATAAGGCCTAGAGCTGTGAGTCCGACACTAAGCAAACAAGGTCCACGAGTTTGACACTAAGAAAAAAAAGGTCCGCGAGAACGACACATTATTAAGACCCGTGATTTAATGTCGACCTCGGAGTTCGTTTTTACTTAGTGTCGAACTCGCGGGGCTGCTGGCAGGACACTTTTGCTTAGTCGATGTGGAACTCGTGGGCCTTGTTTGCCTGAAGTTGAACGCATTGTTGTATGACTCAAGGACCTTTGTTCAATGTCGAACTCGTGGGTGTCGGTCTCGTGGGATAACCCCATCTAACTCCACCATAACTTAAATTGTTACATTTTATTTTCTATTGGGAATCAAGTCTTGTACTCTTGAACTCATCCGCAATAGCTATACATCCTTTGTATTGTACTGCGACTATTTTACGCCAAGTAGGAATCATATAATTCTCATTGTGTTATACCTCAGATGTAATTAATGTGAAGCCCCATCTATAACCCCATCTAACTCCACCATAACTGAAATTGTTGCATTTTATTTTCATTTGGGAAGCATGTTGTACAATAATTGAACCCGTCCTCAGTAGCAATACATTTTTGTATTTTACTGTGACTATTTCACGCCAAGTTGGAATCATAATTATAATTCTTATTGTGTCATACCTCAGACGTAATTAATGTGGCTGTCAGTAACCTAGTGTTCAACTACCAAGTAAGGCGCCCTCAAGAGCTATCTGACCCGTCTTCTGAGACATACAGAAACCAGAGCAGGATCATCCGTGACTTCGTAAGCAGTTCATCTTTTTTATGTGATTTTGATTTAATTTGATTTATTTATTTTCTGTATGGCATCATTTACCATTCTTTTTTTTTATCAATATAATCAAACATATAAACAAATATGATACTCATTATAACTAGTTTCTACTATTTTAACAAGTACATGTATCATTACAATCATATACATCTGTGACGTAATTGCAGCACATGTGTTATGAATTACCATACATTTTATTTGAGGGAGAGATGAATATATATATATATATATATATATATACAATGTATATATATATATATATGTATATATATAATATATATTATATATATATATATATATATATATATATGTATATATATATATATATAATAAAAGATGTACTTAAAACTGACACTTAATGCATTCAACCGTTTATTACACATCCATAAAGATACCTAAGATTGGGAATGGAGAGTAGACTATAATTCACCCTTCAATTTAACTGATCATGTCACTACAGGTGTACTTATCTAATCTGACATAATTGATGATAGTCATCCGACTATCATCATAATGATGCGTAGGCCAATTTCGTGTGGGCAGATCGCCTAACGGTCGGGTAGGGCTAAAATAAGATTCAAAACAACCGACCAACTAATCCACTATGTGGTATCTATTATAAAGGAGATCATAAAGATGAAACTATCAATTAACGCCAAATTATACTTTCGTTGAATTTGTAGAATTCTAGGTATCATTTACCAGGTTAACGGCTTGTTATAATTGCAATTACAGTGGACTGCTGTTATAACGAAGTCCTCGGGACCGGCAGTTTTCTTTCGTTATACAAAATTTCGTTATATCCAAACAAAATAACAATGATGATGATGACATTAATAGTAATAATAATAATAATGATAATAATATTAGTGATAATAGTAATGATAATAATAATTATCATAATAATTACAATAATAACAATAATAATAATTAATATACTGATAATAACTATTATTATCATTATTATAATAAACATAGAACGTATAATGTTGGGACCTGAAATTTTATTTCGTTATAACCGGAATTTTGTTAGAACGGTGTTCATTATAACGGGGAATGCACTATATAAAGTATATTCCCTTATATTTTCTCCTATCTTAAATCATGCTATAAGATGGAAACCAAACAGTATATTCCCTTATATTTTCTCCTATCTTGAATCATGCTATAAGATGGAAACTAAACTTGATCTCGCCGATGAGTTCGAATATATGTTACCCTTCGTGGTCGTGTCCAGTCTCCGACCAGGAAGTGTCGTAGCCGACGTTGACATTTACGTAAGTAGTGATGGGCGTTCCGCCACAGAACTTCAGCAGCAAGTAAGCGACGCTCTCACCGTCATCGCTCAATCTTCCGACGGTCTTCTCAATATCTCACAAGTGACGGTATCAAGTCCATGTTAGTATGCACCGACGACTTAGTCATTTAGGATGTATCTGAAACCAATAAACCATTCAATGATAAGATGATCAAGGATAATGATTGCACCAGAAACGGTGCCAAAGAATTGATTGTGCTTATCATGCCTGCCACATATGTTGCGTATTTATGTATAAGGTGCCTTGAAACACCAGCGTGAAAATGAAAGTAATAACACTTTTTACACGGTCGATATCACACCAAAAAAAAAAAAAAGTACCAAGACAGTTAACGAAGAAAACCTAAATTTTCGAAGGGCAGGGCAGTTATATCATGATGTTGGAAAGATGCTCATAATTCATGAAAACAATGTAGCTTGCAAATAAAGAGTAGAAAATAGAATCCACTGGAGAACCGTATCAGTTTACCTGGATCTTCTCAAGTTTACCGCAATTTGATTCTAGAATCTCCCTATAGGCACATTCCATTTGTTCTCTGCAGGTAAGATAGTATTGCCACAGAATAATAATCCCACAATGTAGATTTGGGTCGAAATACAGGGTTTCCCAAATATTGATACAATTTTAAAACAGCCCCCCCCCCCCCACCCCACCCCCATTTAAAGAATACTGAATTCTTGGGAAATCTGTATATATATTAGGTGGAGGTCTCTTCGGTCATATGGAAAGAATGAGTCTGGAAACATTTCCTGTTTGGTTGAGCACTGCCCACTTTTGTAAAAGATATTGAAAAAACAATGCTGTGCAGTATTCACTATTTGGCTGGTGGGGTAGGATAGACCTGTGCCTGCGAGTGCCCCCACAACAAAATGGTAGTGTTGGTCTAAGAAATATGGAATGAATGTTTCCGAGTGGAGCGAAAATGCTAGAGATGGACCTACGACAATGAAAATCATCTCACAATATAATTCGTGGCAAGTTTAAAAGTGTATAGTTTTATTTGAGACACCCTGTAGCGATACCTAGATCACATGTGTCTTGTGTGCTTCCATTGATCGGAATGCTGAGCTTTATAATCTTCCACGTTTCATTTTTTTGCACATATCTAACATAATGTTCTATCTTAAAATATTGGAAAACAAGGCAATTGTGAAACGCTCAAGAGTTTCCTTTCAAACGCCTTTGATATGAACGTTGACGACATAGGGCCTATGATATATATATATATATATATATATATATATATATATATATGATATTTCACAGATTAATTAAAGGAAAATATAACCCTTTCCATCAAACGTTTAACACTACAATGTTCAAAAGGGGAAGCTAAATAAACAACTGCAATTGTGTGCTATTGGGGTATAATGTTCTTTAAAAGTTAAAGATAATGACTCGATTTTTTTTTCCAGTGATCTGTTACCCATCAAAGTGGTCGACCGAATATGGCGTAGTGTCTTTTGGACAAGGAGAACTAGGATCCATGACGTCGTCCACCAACATCTGTCCATTCTACACTTCAAATGGTATTTACCAGTCTTTTGAAAACGTGCTTCTTTACTTGGATGAACTGTAAGAAGTATAGGCTTTTTCTCTTTTAGTCACAGTTTTCTCAATTTTAATCTTCTCTTGTTTACTTTTTTCTCTCTCTTTCTCAAGTATATTTTCATTAGTTTTCTATATTCCTTCCTTCAATGTGCATAGAGACATTATTTCATATGTATTTGTGTGTGTGTGAGTGTGTGTGTGTGTGTGTGTGTATGTGTGATATGCGCCCTTTTAGTTTAAGTAGCATTTTTTTTTTAGTGTGTATTTCTCATTGAAATAGATTTCCTTTCTGTATCACACAGAGATAGCTATTTTCAACAACAGCAGAAGGGGCCTTTACTGCAAAGCTGGCCCGAGGTCATCCCACAAGCCCAACACCCACGAGTCATACACTCTACGAGTCACACAGTCCCGAATCTTACGGCCCACGAGTACGACATTGAAAAAAAAAGGGTCCATGAGTCATACAACCCATGAGCTCGACACTACTCAAAAAGACCCAAAAGACCGACATTTGGCGAAAAAGGCCAACGAGACCAACACTGCGTACATAAACCCTGTGAAATTATAATGTTGGGCTCGTGGGCCTTTTTGGCCTAGTGCCAGACCCGTGCGCCTTGTTGGCCTGGTATATCGTACTCATGAATCTATTTCTGGACTGGTGGACCGTATAGCTCGTGGGCCCGTTTTATCGAGCCCATTACTTAGTGTGTATATACCTTAGTGTTGACCTCGCGGACTGTATGATTCGTGGGTTGTATGATAGTGGGCTGTATCACTCGATCGTGGGTGTCGGCCTCGTGACGTGCATCCGGCTGGCCCTCACTACACTCCTACACAATTGCATCAATGCAAGAACTCCCCTTTTTTCGCTAAGGAATACAGTATGCGGCCTCGATGCTTGATGCTCATACCTACTTACCTCCCCATTTCATTTGAGTATATGCTCATACTCACAAAGAAATATCACATATTTTTCAGCTGGTCAACGTATAGCCACTGCCATGTGTTCAGGAAACAGAATATCCCAAGCCCAGTGGGAGCCGTCGGAAAACTGTGGAGAAATCACACGCCCACTCTCCAGAGTCCTGGAAGATGTCCAGTCGGTAACGTGCTGATATCTTTATGCCTCGTTTGATGACATAAAAAAAAATTATCTTCATTTTGTAGAAATATAGCTCGCATAGTACCTCCTTGTACAACACACTGAAAATTACTTGCTCTTTGATATGGGGACAAAAACTATCTTAAAAGCACTTGGCAGACTATTAGCACGTGGTGATCGGAAAGCCCACATGCTCTTTTCATTGAACAGGGTGGCATTTCTGCAGAGACGGCAAACCAAGCCAGCAGTATCGTGGCCAATGTGACTAAAGATACACCCTTGATAACGGCAAGAGACATCAACACGATCGCAAATATCACAACCGTAATTGCCAACTTGAACATCGGAGATCCAAAGGTAGGAGTTGAATTAGGACGTAAGCTACACCAATTCATCTTAAGTTCACAGATGATTTTGTTTTCCGCCAGTTAACCTGTCGGATCTGTTTTAGGATCCATTTTCGTAATGAAACTGTTAAAGTATGTATTGGTTGTTTACGTTGAGAAATGATAAATGCTATGCAGCTGTAACAAATTTTTACCGTACATCCGCGAAAGTTCTGGCGAAAATAAGTTTTAGGATGTATTTGAGATAACAATGTTCGATGGAACAGTTTCCTCATTGCAATAATGCTTAATTTTGCGTGCCGGTGATTCTTGATGTTGCATTAATGTATACAATATTGTTAGGGGATATACTTTGTGTATTTGACAATACATGTACGGAGTGCATTAACACAGTTGAGATTCCACAAACTGTTTTGTGATAAAGCAATTCAACACGCTAACACTGTTTTACCACGAGGTGAAATAGCACGTCAAAAAATAGAACGTCAAATGCAAAACCTTTATTCTTGAAACTGGTTGCAGGTAACTGAAAACATTGTAACAATCGTCAGCAATGTGGCAGCGGTGGAAAACTCTCAACTCGAGAGAGCAGAGGAAGAAAGCGATGCCATCTCCGACATCGTCATCGCCTTCGAGCAGCAGTTGATGAACACGGACGTCGAAGTCGGAGAAGCATTGGACATTGCAGAGGAAAATGTTGTGGTTCAGGTACAATCAGCATTCATCATGAGCGTCAGAAAAGTAAAATCACCCTTAATGTTTTCATTTCGACGCACACTCAGACAAATGCAGTGGACGCGCCCACTTACAAATACTGTGTATGCTGTACCATGATACGTCCTAGGGCCCCATTTCATAAAAGATATTAGGATAAAGATAATGATAATGATAATGATAGTTTTATTTGATCCTAGCAGGAATGCTAATGAATGACACCTATATAGCGCTTAATACCGATGTTTCTAAGCGCATTAATCCGGAAAATGTTAAGGTAAGATACAGAATATTGTACATGTAACAACAGCAACAACATCAACAAAATTTATATTGAGTAAACAGGTAAGTTTACTAAAAGATAAAAAGATAAGGGTAGTAACTCTTGCTGGAATGGCACCTTCCAATAGCATCAGCCAATCAGGAAGCCGGATTCTTGTTGTTACCATGACAATTGACATTCCTGCAAGAGTTGTTATCATATCAAATGGTTCCAAGAACGCATTCTCACAACAAATACACATAACTTTTTGGGGAAAAGTGGGAATCTTATTCAAATCACGCATTGACATTTCATTTCATTTCTGATCATGTAGTTCATAATGGATTTAAGATAATCTGTATTCAGGTACTTTAATTTCCAATGTGTAATGAAGTGGGATGAAATGATTGAGGATTTTAAATAGGTCCATGTTGTAATATCCTAGGGAACTTTAAAAATTTTACATCATTATATTTGGTGACTTGTCATCGTAGTTACACAAACACTTGACACCACTTTGTAACTTAATGTTGTTCTGTAGGTGACGTCTCTTCCATCAGACAGACTGCAAGGAGGCGTGGTCTTGACAGTTCAGGGAGAGGGCGTGTCTGATTTGAGCCAATCGGAAATCAGATTTAACGCCACCGGTGGAATTTCTGGCTCGGAGGACGTTATTGCTCAGGTTTGTGGCGTAGTAGGTCTACATAATGATGAAGCTCCTACACACCATAAAAGATATAAGGCCCTAATCAGGATCCAATTTCATAAAAGGTTGTTGTGATAGCAACTTCTGCTGTGATGGTAATGAAAGTGCCAAGGTATAATGACAAGAATGCTGCTTTCTGATTGGCTGTCGTTACAAAAAGATGCTTTTCGAGCAAGAGTTGTTGCTGTCGTAGCATCATTCAGTGTCTTTCATGAAGATTACGTGACAGTATCATTCATTTCTTTGTAGAATGGGAATACCGTGTAGTTAATTAATTATTGATTAGTTGATTGATTGATTGATTGTCTACATGTTTTTTATACTCGTAAAACAAAATCAATCGAACAAAATTATTGAGTATAATTATGATAGTTTGGATGTAAGTGTAAGTGACTTACTGAAGTACGATTTTAACTGGAATAAGAGTAATCCGATGATGCTCTTATTTCTACAAACACATCTCAAAAGTGGATAATTTTCTTCCCTCCTTTTTCCCCGTGACAGAGCGCCATTCCGCCTGATATTGTGGGCACCGTGACACCTGTTCCAGCTGGTACTAACCAAACAAACTCCAGCAGTGAGAACGTGCGGGTAATCATGAGTTTGTATTCCACACCAAGTCTGTTCATCTCCCAATCGGTGATAAGGTTTAACCGACAGAGCATGTTGGTTGACCGCAGTGCCAACACACCCGTGATTTCGCTGAGCGTCGGGGAATCAAAACTCGAGAACCTGGCTGAACCAATCACTTTGACTTTCGTCGCTTTGGAGGTACTTACGGTTTATATCTATTTCCAAAAGACAGGGCCGGCGCAGTGTTTTCAAAAGTGTGGGGGCCCACTTTTCCGGGTTTCATGAGCTAACAAGCAAAAAAAAGAAAAAGAAAAAAAAAGGTCCTCAGCTCATCTCTCCCCGTCCCTGTCCACTTCCGGGTTTCTTCAGCTGACAAGCAAAAAAAAAAAAACAAAACAAAAAAAAAAAAAACAAAGAAACAAAAAAGGGTCCTCAGCTCATTCTCTCCCCTCCCATTTCCGGATGTTATTAAAAAAAAAGGTCTTCAGAGAAAACACATAACCTTACCGCCGCCATACTTCAAGATCTCTATCTACATGTATTTCTATTTTAGTGCCACTTACGTACTTCTGGGTTGAAAAAAGTGGGGGGGGGGGCCCTAAGTGATGACACCTTATGTATTCCTTTGTATGGTGCACAAAAAGTGTGGGGGCCCGAGCCCCCACGGCCCCCACGGCTGCGCCGGCCCTGAAAGAGATTCGTTCAGAATCGAGTAATCGGTTTGTTTAACATGAATGTTTAAAATCGATCGCTGAAAACTTTGTTGGATCATCATATCGGATGACGTCATGACAAAGACTTACATTAAGTAAAACATTTATCTCTGAGAGCAAATGTTTCCATCAAACTTATATTGTTTCATATTTTCAGTGCTCTGATATGCAATGGTATCTTTCCTCTGGCATCCTCTCTATCTCCACCTCCCTCTCTTGCTCTGCTTACAATGTGGAGTTTATGTTGTCATGATGAAATTTGTGTAATCTTGTCATGAATTAATTTGTATATTGTTTATATGAAAAACAAATAAAAATTCGAGATTCACGAAAACAAAAATAATCTATTATTTTTATTTTCATTTCTTAAAATGAATCTAGATCGATTCTGACTCTATTTTCTGACGATGTTTTAGTTTTTAATCGGGCGGTTTTCAGAGAAGGAAAATAAAAGGATTTTTTTTTTTTCGAGAAAGAAGTTTCGGAATGTGCCCAATTGCCATGAGCAAACTATCGTGTCACCGTTGCGGTCATTTTGCGAGAATATGTCTTAAAAAAGGAAAACGGATTTCGTTTCTTCGGTCCAAAAAAAAAAAAAAAAAAGGAAGTCATAATGTAAGATTGACATCATTTTGTACAATGTTTGTGTATAATGCATTTTGTCTTTGTATAATGTCTTGTTTTTGATTTTGTGCATGTGAGTTTTGTGGTATTGGACGAAATTCGAATAAAAAAATAAAATAATCACTAATAAACACACGTATTTTCATACACACGCCGCGGAAATTTGTAGGGCGGATCAACCAACCAAACATGCGTTTCATGGGATTTTCTCACCTCTGATTGGTCAACGGATGGATGCATCCTAGTCAATGTGACTGAAGAATTCAACCTCATTTCTATGAACGGAGAAGAGTACTATGTGTGTTCTTGCAATCATCTCACGAATTTCGCAATCCTCATGGTGAGAATACAGGAGTTACAGCGACGCCTATTGTTTTGATGATAAGTCCAGTCAATTCAAATAAGATTTTTTTTAATTTTATCTATTTCTAGTTGGGGATGAGCATTATGAAGGAGGTAGTACACTCCTGTTAATAAAATGAATAATGATAAAGTCCCAGAGGTTCTTGAACACCCTATATTGTAAAGAATACAATGTTCCACAGTGTGTTCACAGTGTTGTCACATAGTAGACTGAGTGAAAACGCTCGAATTTAACAGTGCAAAGATGATTTCACACTGTGGTTTCTTTTAACAATGTGTTTTTGAATACCCTATACTGGAAAGAACACAGTGTCCCACAGTGTGTTCACAGTGTGGTCACATAGTAGACTACGTGAAAACGCTCGAATGTGCGCAAAGATGATTTCACACTGTGGTTTGTTTTCACAATGCGTTCACATGATAATGTTCTGTGAAGCACCGTGAATTGATTATTCACAATGTGTTCACATTGTTAAAACACTCAAATTTAACAGCATGAAAGATTTCACACTGTGTTCGCAATGTGTTCGTAATTACTGTGTTCACATTGCGTTCAAACTGTGCTTCTCACACCGTGGGACACCTTGTTCTTTCCAGCAGGGATATACATACAGTACCAATGCCCTCACAATATCCATCGTCATGCCATGGAGCTAAGTAGTTCCATGGTCATCTACGAACACACACACACACACAAAAGAGTCATAATGTCCCCTGGATTTAGATGATAGTAGATGATTCGTATATTTTGAAAACACCAATCCATACTTTATTTACTCAATGTAGCAGCGTCCACTTTCTCTTGATGAATGGAGTGACCTGCGTTTTAAATAGAATACTCGTTAACGATGGTTATACGACATAATCATAACGTCGCGATTAAAGCACTTTAATCATGGGGCGGTATGAAGTCGTTATCTAACACCCATAGTAAGTGAAGGGAAAATTCAACAAATGGTTTTATTTAGCAAGGATGTTTATCGTATAATGAGCTAAATGCGAAATGATCTGACTCTTTGCCAACGTTATTATTACTGTCTTATACAGGACATCCGACAACGGGAAAGTCCGAGGGCATTTGGCATACTCACCTACATTGGGTGTGCTGTGTCCATTGTATGTCTGGTGCTAACCTTGGCCACGTACCTCTGGAACAAGTAAGACGAAAAAAAATAAAAATGAATGTAAAATGTTAGAGAATCATGTCACATAAAGTGAAACTGTCATTTCTATGCTTTAAAATTCATCAAGAAGACTTTAACCGACATGATATTCTGACACACTTTTTAGTTTCATTTCAATTCATTTTTATGTTTCTCAATGAAAAAATATATCAGATAAAACGAAATAGAATAATTCATATTCCATGTATCCAGCTTGGATGGATAATAAAATAATACTGACATAGAACATGGATCCGGGAGGTCAATGTATGAAAATTTGAATCTAAGTAAAAAATATAATATTAAAGGAATACCATGGACCCTACCTAAAAAGCAAACTTATTATTCAAAGCCACCGAGTGCAAAGAACAAAACACTTTTGGCCGCTCTGTCTAAGCTGTGGTGATTATGGCTGGCTGTGCCCATACTGTGACCAATCTTTTCATGGGTATGATGCCATTGTGTCCATGATGTCATTTACAACTTCGGTCAAATTTGGTTCAATTTTCCTTTACTATGCAGAAAACTTCGCAACAGGCAATCCCATCGTATATTCATATGTCTCTGCGTCACTTTGCTCGGCTTCTACGTCACGTACGTCGTCATGATCTCACTGGACTCGGGACTGAGCGAGGCAAATCCCATCCCGTGTAGCGTCGTCGCGGCATTGGTTCAATTCTTTATGCTGTCATCCATTGCGTGGATGGGCGTAGAGGGCTACAACACCTACCTCATTGTTGTCCGTGTTTTTAACACCTACGTGCCGTACTATTTGCTGAAAGCGTCTCTCGTGGCTTGGGGTAAATTAGAAGTAACATCATATCCTCTATTGAGTTTACGTCACATTATATTCAGAGTGTACAGGCAATTCAATGAAACGCCAGTGTGATTAGGATTCATTTCTGGTCATTCATAATCGCTTAATGAAATTGGCCTCGTTGTAGGCCTACGTACGACAACCACAGTACAGCGCACTCCCGTTATAGCGAAGTCCTCGGGGCTGGCAGTTTTCTTTCTTTACGTCGACAGTTTGTTTAGTCGAACAGTAAAGTACTAAAGATAGGCCTATATTGATGTTAATTTTCGGACCTGATTTTTTACTTCGATGTTAAATGTTCGCTATAACGGGAGTGAACTGTATTGCAGGTTAAGAAATCTTCGAAGTTTTAACTTTTTCCTCTGATCGTCGCTTTTCTTATGCTTTTATTAAGATTTTTTCCTTCCGAATTTCTTTCCGCTGACTTGCAATGATGACAGGTGTCGATCTCCTCTTTCGTTACTATGAACATTGTTATTTTTTATGATGTTTTCCACACATTTTCATTTTTTTGGTTATCTAAGGCACTAGGTAAAAATGATTAACATTATGTCTATTGAATCGTGGGTGCCAAGCATTCGTTCGAGTATCTTTATAATGCACGGCTTTCCTATATTTCTATAAAATCAATACAATTTCTGTATAATACGTGGTGGACCTTTTTATTGATATATTACATTTGATATTTTCGATCGGGAAGAAAAATACTTTAAAATTACTATCTTGGCAAGAAAGTATATGTAAGAAGAATAAAGGAGTAGGCCTATAAATAAGAATGGAAATTCGTAATGGGTATACCACACAATATTAAAAAGAGTTATATTCATGACTGATTGTCATTATCAATATTACCTTCAGATTGGGGACAAATTTCAAGATATTTCGCAAGCAACATGACAGTAGTCCTACTATGTAATGATGAATAGAAAAGATCTTAAGATTATGTTATTAAGGCAAAAGAGAGCCCACGTTCGCGATCAATTTGGTGTTAGGGAGCCCCTTCCCCAATCACCCACCACCATCACCACCATAGTCCTTTATCCTCCCAAAATATTGATGGGATATACGTCACGCTAAATGAGTGAAACATATTTGCTTCAAAAGCAGGGTGTCTTGTTTTGCATTCTCGTATCTGGTGTGGTATCTGGCATATTCAAATGATAGTATTCAGCTGAACCCTATTTTCTGACCATTTTGATGTTACAGGGATCCCAGCCGCGGTAGTCGGCGTAACCGGCGGTATAGCACGCAACGACTACGTGAGGGACAACCTGTAAGTATTATTGGACAGTCGTTACAACTATCAGCAATAAAATGCGGGTGATTTGAAGTGACACGTACTCCTCTTTGTGTTAAAGTCGATTGTTCGGAATAGCAAGGTCGAGTTAGCAGAGCAATAAAAGCTTCATATACACTCTCAAACATTATTAGATAATTCACTAGCTTATTATCCTTTCCCATTTCTCAGTTCTCACCAAAAAAAAAAAAAGCGAAGACAAAAACTTATATATAAAAAGTATAAAAGTATAAAAACGATCAAGCAAAATCAAAAGCTTTGATTTGATTTGATTTGATTTATTCACAAAATGCATATACATACATTATTCACAAAAAAATATGCACATAGTTTGTACATGAAACATATTACACATTTTGTCTGGATCGTCATAAGCTACGAAAAGCTTGACTGGGACGTCCAGTATGGATAACGTACACATATTATGTACATAAACATCATTTAAAAAAAATGATAGGAAGATGAGAGAAAGAGAGAAAAAGAAAGAAAAGTGAGAGGAAAAGATAAGGAGAGGGATACTCTACATCATGGTAGTTAAAGGTATACAAGATTGACAATTCTGGTAATAACTAACATAGAAAGACTCGATGCTATTATGTACGTAGTGTACGTATGACAAAATAAACCTGTGAACCTGGGGTAAGACAGCAGGCAAGAACCATGCAAATAGTATTGTTTAAACGTATTTGTAAAGAAGGGTATTCTTTACTAGTCTTCTAAAAGTATGCTTTGATTGGCACCGTCGCACTTCATGAGAAAGAGAATTCCAAATGTCAGAACCGGCATGTCGTATGGATCGATGGGCAAGGGCAGTTTTTGGATTTTCTAGGTGCACGTTTGTCGAGGTTCTGGTTGAATAACTATGAATAGCCGAATTAAAACGAAACATGTTTAACAGGTTGGTGGGAAGTTCTTGCGAATGGAATCTATACATAAAGACAGCACTTTGGAGGTAATGAATGTCGTAAATGGAGAGTGTACGCAATTGAAAAAAAACGGGTGCACGTCACGAGACCGACACCCACGAGTCATACAGCCCACAAGTTATACAGCTCACAAGTCATACAGCCCACGAGTCATACAGCTCACAAGTCATACAGCCCACCAGTTATACAGCCCACGAGTTCGACACTGAGTAAATAAAGCCCACGAGTTCGACATCAAGTAAAATAAGCCCAGGAGTTATACGGCTCACGAGACCGACACTACACACAAAAGGCTCATGAGACCGACAGTAAGCAAACAAAGCCCACGAGACCGACACTACACTTTAAAGGTCCACAAGACCGACGCTACGCATACAAGGCTCACGAGACCGACATTACGCAAAAGAGGTTCACGAGACCGACACTAAGCAAAGAAGGCCCACGAGACTGACAGGATGAACAGCGCCACCTATAGACCAATAGATTGTTTAGGGTACCGTGTCCTGATAATAGCATAGGAAGATATGAGAGATGGAAAAGAAGAGTTGCCATCTCCGGCAGGGTGTTACCCCATCAGTTGCCCCCCCCCCCCCCCCCCTGAAATGATCAGGATCTTTAATTGTGTTTGCATGGGTGTGTGTTTGTGCCAAAAAAAAATGAACAAAGTACAGTAAAAGTGTGTAACAGATCTTTCCACAATAAACCTCCGAGGGTGTTGATTTAGTATTAATTAAAAATAAAAAGTAACGGAATCGTCTATTAAGGTAGCATTAGGGATTCGGAAAAAACCAGATGCATCCATGAAAACAGCTATTGTATTTCACGATAAAATGTACTGTTCGGAGGAGAATAACACAAGCCACAAAATTGAGGTGAATCCCTGCGATATAAAACGTTTTAATCAGTAGAATTACATTATAGTTACAGAGAAACGTACAAATAGATCTCACTGCAAAACGTCAGGGCAGGAGGGTAGAATATATAAAATAGAATAAGTAATTAGTGAATCGGGAAAGAGAAGAGGTAAAATTTATACCTTGTCCATCTTCTAGCTAAAAACTGAGAAAGCCTGTTAGAAATAGCACGATGGCATTATCAAAGCTCTGAAATTAATCCATACATCGTTATTGTCCTCTTTTAAATTCATTTGTGGTTTTGTCTCTTTTGGGGGGCATGAGGAATACAATTCATAATATTTTTCTGCTTGATAACAATTTCGCTCCCTGACACACTTGCCCCCCCCCCCCCCAGAAGTATGTAGAAATACATATTTGATGTCGTTCATAATTGTGTAGATGGTCACCATCTTTTAATTGATAGCGTTACGAAATTACACCCGCCAGTATGTTATTTTTCTGTTCATGGAACACCCTGTACAGGTGATTGACATGTAGATGGCGCTGTTTATCCTGTCGGTCTCGTGGGCCTTCTTTGCCTACTGTCGGTCTCGTGGGCTTTCTTTGCTTAGTGTCGGTCTCGTGAGCCTTTTTAGCTTAGTGTCGGTCTCGTGGGCCTTTTTTGCCTACTGTCGGTCTCATGGGCTTTTTTGCTTAGTGTCGGTCTCATGAGCCTTTATTGCTTAGTGTCGGTCTCGTGGGCTATGTTTGCTTAGTGTGTCGGTCTCATGAGCCTTTTGTGCGTAGTGTCGAACTGATGGGCTGTATGACTCCTGAGCCGTATAACTCGTGGGCTGTATGACTCATGGACCTATTATTGATGTCGGTCTCGTGGACCGTATGACTCGTGGGTGTGGGTCTCATGGGATACTCCCGAAAAAACAATGGGTTTGCATGAGACCTGTAATCCGAGTTCGTGCAAATACGAACAGCTTTTTTTTGAAGGAGAAACAGTGAGTTGAGTTTAGTCTTCTGACAAGCCCAAACGATATTGCAGTAAGAAATATAAGGCAGGATAATAGAATTATAAATAGTGAACAACGTAGAGCTTGATATGTGTGGTCTGAGTTTGTACAATATTCCAACTCCGCGTGCTACAGAAGTCACAACATTGACAATATGCAGATTCCAGTTCAACTTGTCATCTATAGTAATGCCTAAAAACTTCGTACTTTCTTTCTGTTCAATTTTCATGTCATCTATAATAATATCAAAATGAATGCCACAGTTTAGTGATCGTTGACTTTTGAACTTTATATAATTTGTCTTTTCTACATTTAATGATAACTTATTGCTTCTGAACCATTCGGAGACTTTGGGTAATTCTGTATTCATAGTGTCAATAAGACGCTCAAGATTATGATCAGAAAGAAATACATTGGTATCATCTGCAAATAGAATGAAATGAAGTAAAGAGGATGAATTACAGATATCATTGATGTATATAAGAAATAACAAAGGCCCCAGGATTGAACCTTGGGGAACCCCACATTTGACTGGTAATACATCAGAGTGAAAGTTATTATAGACGGTATATTGTTTTCGGTCACAAAGATAGTTCTTGAACCACATAAGAGGAGTTCATCAATGGTATCAAAAGCTTTACTAACGTCCATAAATACTCCAAGTACATGTTCTTTCTTAGACAATGAAATGGAAATCTTATCACATAGTTCAATAAGAGCTATGTCTGTTGAATTGTGTTTCCTAAAACCATATTGACAAGACGTGAGTAAGTTATTTTGTATCAGAAAACCGTAGAGTCTGTTATATACAATTCTTTCCAGAACTTTTGACAAACTAGAGAGAATAGATATAGGACAGTAATTGCTTATAAAGGAAACATCTTCTTTCTTGTGAATGGGTATAACTTTGGCAAGTTTCATTTTACTTGGAATAACACCAGTACTTAGTGATAAGTTGACAATATGAGTAAGTGGAGTAACAACATTCAAAACTACTTTCGTTAAAAGATTATTACTTATATCATCATGACTTACTGAATCACTACATTTGAGCGAGTTAACAACTTGAATGATTTCATTATGTGTTGCTGGAACAAAAAATATAGAAAACTCACATGGGGTTTCCAAATAATACCTAAAATCTACCTTTGTGCTTGGCACCTTTGAAGTTTGATTAGGTCCAATATTTACAAAATATGAATTAAAAACATTTGCTATATCTATTGATTTATGATATGCATGATCTCCATGTCTGAAACTATTTTGGGTTGTTGATTCTTTTGAACGACCAAGTACATAATTTATAATTTTCCATGTACCTGAAATGTTACCATTTACCTTCTCAAATTTAGAAGCGAAATATGATTTCTTAGACAAACGAATAACAGATGTTAATTTATTCCGATAAACCTTATATCTATTTATATTACTCACTGTGGGATTTCTAATACTCATTTTATAATACATATTCCTCTTTCTTATTGACTTCAACATTCCTTTAGTTATCCAAGGCTTAATTCTACGTTTACGTTTACATTGCCTTTTAACTTTGGGTATATTTTTGTCTAAATGATACTGAAAACATGTCATAAAAACATTAAAAGCTTCATCAACATTTTCTTCCATCAATACACTGTCCCAATGTTCATAGCTGAGATCAATATTCAAATCTGCTATTTTTTCGGAGGTATTGTTTGTTTGTTTTTATTGTTCCATATTCCACATTTCAACAAATACATAAAACATAAACATCACAATACAAAAGCCTGGATGAATTGTCACGTACAGCTTATAAGACAATAAAACATGTGAAATATGAGGAATCTACATAGAAGCATTGCTTGTAGGGTGTAGATTCCCCGATGCGGATGTGAGATTATTTCTTACTTGGGTATGTAATTAAAGAATGACAATTTCTGAATTGGAGAAATATAAACGCCAAAAATTAAAAAGAAAAAGAAAAAAGAAAACAATGAAAACAATGTCCGCGGCACAGACTTCTTGAGTGTTGCGTGATCACCCGAGCGAGGTACAAGTCAGATGCAGTGTACAATAGCAGAGATACCAAATGTGTACAAAGGAAGTTCAGGAGATAATACAGAAATCACGAGCGAGGCACATGTTACATAATCGATAATGTCAGTAATGTGAAGTATGAACAGATAATATCGAGGAGGATTGAAGAATAGCTATAGATATGAATTCAGAAAAACTAGTTTAAGTTTATGTTTAAATGAATAAAGAGACTGAGATTGGACCATTTCTCTATCCAACTCATTCCAAAATTTAGGTCCTGTAGTGGTTATTGTTTTTAAAGCAGATACGGTTCGTACAGGAGAAAGATGAAAAGAATCTTTTTGTCTAGTAGGGTAAGAATGAACTTCAGTATTTTTGACATTATATTATACTCTTTTATGGTTTTCTTTGAGGTAACATAGTATTGTGGATAAAGTAGATTACACTTTATTGATTGTTGTTCCTACACCTGAAAGGTGCTAGGGACCTTCAGCATCCACCGTACAAGACCACTTTACTGTCCTTATTTGATCAAGTGTCTCCTGCTTTTATGTGATAGACATTCTAAGACATTAAAGCAGGAAGGTGCCTAGAAGTTTGCATGATTCAGATTTTAACTCGCACGAACAGCCCTGGCATTGGTGGCGAAGGTACAATTAACCATTAACTGTCTTCCCGAGCGTCCGTG
The DNA here is from genome assembly GCF_964275005.1 of Diadema setosum. Lineage (NCBI taxonomy): Eukaryota > Metazoa > Echinodermata > Echinoidea > Diadematoida > Diadematidae > Diadema > Diadema setosum. The sequence continues at coordinate 2,903,645 of NC_092697.1, forward strand.
ATTGCGAAACATAATGGCAAAATATGGCACATTAACTGGACATAATGCGGGATTTTTTCTCTGTTTCTTGTGTATAGATAATGCACCTGCACGTTAGAAATGTTGACATGTCAACCTCGTGTTTCTCTAATACATATATAATCTCTTACTGTTGTCGATCTCGTGCTGCTACACATTTTATATTAATTTTCAGCTGTAATACGTAGGCCCTACCAGGAATGGGGCTCTGGACCCTACACCACAGCATCGAGCAGGTATCAACTGCGCAATTAACTGAGCAACAGTGATCCTGTGCTGAACCAGCCAAAATCTAACATACCGTCACTTTCTCCTCTCTTTCTATAAAGGTGCTTTCCAGACCTGTGGTCTCAAGTAGGCGGACTTCTCATCCCAGTGGCGGTCATCTTGCTAATCAACGTCATCATCTTCATCCTGGTCATCCGCCAGTTGGCGCTCTCCGCCAAAGTGGGCGGAAAGGTCAAGAAAGACAAGCAGGCTGAGCGTCGCGAAACCATTGAACGCGTTCAGAACGCAATCACCATTTTGGTGCTGCTCGGTCTCACCTGGATCATCGGATACCTCCTCTTGCTCGATGTCTTCGTTGACGTCATCCAAACCTTGTTCATTGTGTTCAACGCTTTCCAGGGCCTCTTCATCTTCCTACTCTACTGCGTGCGCAAGCCGGTCGTGCGCCAGCAGTGGGGGTTGACCTGCGCGACCCGCGGGGGCGCCACGAATGATGGAAGTAGCTCCGAGATGCGACGCAGGTCTAACCCAACCCCTGCTCCAACCTCCTCCATGTCACCCGCAACTGACACTCGTGCAGTCTCCCAGGACTTTAGTAGTTGAAAGCACAGCTTTGGAAAAAGCACTTTTAAAGGGATAGTATAGTTTTGGTTGAGATGGGGATTCAGGTTCTCACTTTTTACGAGATAATTGGAAACCACTAATATGAAATATGAGTTATATGCACTATTCTAAGAGGGATTAAATGTTTATTTGATGAAAATTGGTTTTAAATGGATGAGGTATCCAAAAAGAAGCAAAACAAAGTGGTCTAATAAACGATGGGACTCACATTTTGATAGGACCATCTTGTTTTCTTTTCTTTTTGGTTCATCATAAAACAGTTATTTTTTAATTCAAAGCAGAATGTATAAAAATAAATAGGCCCTACTTCTTTATTGGTACAAAGGGCTGGTCTCCGATGGTATTGTATGGGAAATGCATTTATGAGTGTGTGTTTGTGCATGCGTGTATGTTTATGCGATAGATAACTAGAGAGAAAGAGTGTATTCATGATAATTTTGTGATTAAATATTGCCTGACACAGTTTTCATAATCTCACTTTACAAGGGCGAAAAATAAATGGTGAACACTACTTAATTGTCTTTAAATTAGACAACTAAGTTGTAGGAAATAGTTAGTAGCAGACATGAAACGGATAGTTTACAAAACAGAAGTTCAGAAAGCTGAAAGCATTCTGAAGTATTCGGAAACGCAGTTTAAATTGTACGTGTATAACCCCTACCCAGGGAGGTGAGAGGAATGGAATCTCTTCCCAAAATTATGTGTGCAAATTTATGCATAGCTTCTATAGTGTGACAATTAAATGCTAAGTATTGAAGCCTCTCTTCCATATATAGATATTTTACATGATGGCCAGAGAAGAGATTCTCGATTGTAGAAATTTTGTGCTGTATTTCAGAGGGATTGTTAAAATCCTGTACGGAACTATCTGGTAATAAAATCGGAATAAATCCTTTCAGTTTTTCTTCAAATCCTTTTGTTACTTTTACCCAGCACTAAAAAAAAAAAAAAAAAATAGATATAGAAAAAGTTATACATCATGCGCACATTATATTGTGCATAATTTTGTTTGCCAAGTTAAGTAAATGTCCCTGAATGTGAATATTTTTGGATTATGTGATTCGCTAAATGCTTTAGTTAAAGAACTAAAATTTTTAATGATCATTATTATTATTATAATTATCTTCTCTTTTTTTTTTTTTTTTTGGTTCGCGTGTCCTGTTCTGTACGCACTAAGCAATTGCTGCCAAAAACGCTAAACAATGCTAAAAGGGACAGCAAACGTACTGCAGCTCGTTTGTTTGTTTGTTTGTTTTTTTTAAAAACAGTCGACAAAGGAGAGATTCTTGTTTCTTCTCCTTACCTTCCTGCTCTACCCACACGCCGAGTATTACCCAGATTACTCGAAGATCAGGTTATTGCGATGTTGGTAAGAGATCTCATAAAGATGAATATCAGACGGTAGTAGATTTGCAAACAAATTAGTATCGCTGCGTTTTTCTTTTTGCTGTGCTACAGTGACATCACGAGTTGTTGCAGAGTTTCTTTCCCGCGCTAGATGGAACTAACAAAGAACTACAATGTGCATACCGTAAATTTAATAATTTAGTAAAAATTGTGGATTTAGTTTAATAATTATCTAAGTATCTTTCGAAGGCTGCCGTCTAATGTGCTTTGATAAGTTGGTTGGTGTAAGTGGTGTGTGTATGTAATGACTGTATACCCAGTGATCTACAAGCTAGTACAATGCAGTATAGGTGAACATATACAATGTGATAAGCACAAGGCATCACCACTCACCACTGTATGCGCAACATGTTATGTACTGTATAACCTCTATTGTCCATTGTTCCGAATAACAAGCAATCAACAACAACAAATTGGAGGGGGGGGGGTGGGGACTGAACGGACAAAGCAACAACTATCGTATACAATCTAGCTAAAGGGCTCACACCTGTAAATAAAATGGAATGTCCCAGACCCCTTCACAATTTCGTACCAAAGATAACAAAATAAATGAAGAAAAAAATATGATTGAAAATGAATAATGCAGTTTGGCAAAAAACTGAATAGCTGCAGATGTTGAGTATAAATTCCTCTACAAACTGCACTTTGGTTGGAAGATGAAAGCTTTTCTCATAGAATTTGAACGGAGTATGTTTTATTGGGTGCATGTAAAGAAAGTATGTGATATTTTGAGTGAAAAGAACTCGTAGTCTGGCTTTGCGTACCCTTGGACAGAGTTTGAGCTGAAGAACCAGCCTTGGGAATTTGATGGATGAAAGGAAATATCTCACTTGTCCAGGTTAGTGAAGATGAAACACCTAATTTCTCCCAGCTGCTATTTCAGAGAATTTTTTTAATTTTAACACATGTCTCTATGGGGAATTATTTACCCGTGTGAGCCCTAAACTGTGTGGTCTTGTTCCTATCACATTATTTGTCCCTGGTTTCAGTGGTGTCGGTATAACACAACTGTTCGTGTCATACTTCATTTTGATATGATTTTCAAATAAAACTTTTGAGCTTCCACAGATCATTGGGCTGATATATTCAATATGTATTATCCAACGTGCCGAAATGCAATACCTGTGTGTGTGTGTGTGTGTGTGTGTGTGTGTGTGTGTGTGTGTGTGTACTTGTGTGTGTAAATAACTGCGTGTGAATTAGTCCACAAACGGTGCGTGGAATACAAACTGCCATCGTTAGAAGTGAGCTTCTTTCTGATGAATTCTCCAAGGCTTTTTCCAAGGGTTTCGACACGATTGACCAATTCTTCTTTGCAGATTGAATTGTTATGGCACACTTGGGAAGGCCTTTGAGTGGTTCAGAAATTACATGAATAATCGTTACATAACAGATGCTTACAAAAATGAATTTAAAAACCAACATGCTTGTTGGTACGAATGACATTTCTTCTGCTCATGAAACCACCGTCTTTCCGAGACCAGGGAGGTGAGACGCTCACCTCCCTGCCGAGACCCATTACTGTATACCAATAATACGGTGCGACATAATGACAGATTGAAAATGCCAGTAATCTGAGAAAATAACACGTTATAGGGTCATACCATACTGTATCAGTATTGGAAGATTCTTTGGCATCAAAGTTAGTATCCTATCAATTCTCTCTTGGAAAGCGGAGTCAACAAAAAAAAAAAAAAAAAAAAAAAAAAAAAATATATATATATATATATATATATATATATATATATATAGACAGGGAAAATTGTACGGCATTGTATGTAAATAACAGGTGTAATGACCCACCTACCAGCATTGTCCTGTTTTGTTTTTGTATCTAATGTGAATTAAGTTATGTTTTAAAAAAAGTGTTCTGATATCCATACACTGTGTATTACGTTTATGAATGCTAGTCACTCTCATGAAGTTGCCTACGCCAAACTGCTCGTCAAGGATAAATGCCTCAAAAAGAAAAAAAATCACAAGATAAACTATGTTTGCTTTGAATGCGTGCATGTGCAATCATAAGTGCATATCAAACTCCATAAAATCTAGTAGAAATATAATACAATAAATATAACATAACATAATAAAATATTCGTGTAATATAATATATAATATACATGTAATATATAATAAATAATAAATACACGTATGTATATATATATATATATATATATATATATATATATATAATATATATATACATTTTTAAATATACAGTGCATATACAATCATCTGATTCATCATGTAGACAGGATGGAGATAAAATAAAATCATGAATCATAGTGTTAGTATACTCAAGTGCACTGTGTATGTATTAAAACACCCTGTAATGTACATTAATTCATGCACCTGTTCTTTGTTCAAAGGCAGAGCCTCATTTTTCTTTTCTTTTTTTCTTAACACGGGTTATTCATACAAGAACTACGAACAGAATGAGTGTGCTGGAATTTTGTACATGTACTAACATTTCCGTAGCTGACCATTGTATGTTTGACAGTCCGAATGTATTAAATATTTGTCTAAGCATTAATGTCTCCAATATTTTTATAATCCATATTCTACCATCAATACACTCCACTGCACGAAGTTAAGATACATATGCCCTTACACGTTAAAAAAAAAAAAAAAAAAAAAAAATAGTAATTTTACAATGTCAAATCGCAGCGGCGACACGTCTTTATCTCTTAGAAGTACAGTCTGTACTTTAATAAAAACTACGACAAAACACGATTCGTCAAATACTACTGGATTTTATTCAATAATTCTTTTATATCAATGTAGACTACGATCTTACAAACTACTTGTATTAAAAACTTCAAATATATTTAATAGAATAAAAAGACAATCGTGCCCATTCTATCCAGAGACAAGTGAAAGACAAAATTACACTGTAGACTCTGTGCATAATATTCATCAAAAGATAATACCACCCGATAGTACCATCACCTTCTTGTATATAGTGATACGTGAAAACATAGAAAATATATCTATTTGTGAAGATTCAGATGAAAAAGACATCGACCTGCATATAATGCTTTACAAATGGAATGACTTTCTTGTTTCTAGGTTGTATATTTAAATGCACTTAGGAAATTACTCATGCAAAACTCTTATAAAATATACATGCAATACACTACATTTCACTACTTGTATCTTGTCAGTAACTTCCATTAATGTAAAAGCAACCCTGTTAAGCAATTTCATGATTAGCAAATCATCGTCATGCGCCGAAATAAAGCAAGGTTGCAGAAAGCATCTTCTAAAAACGTTTGTCGTTGATGTTGAGTAAAGTGAAGCCTACTCCTGTAAAATATTCTGAGCAAAATGATAAACTTACGACATACAGTTCACAAAAACAATAGATATTTTGATTTCTGAATGCACAGTGGTCCACTTTAAAAATCTTTTCTGTAATTGCTTTCCGTTAACATCTTGTAAGTATACACATCAAATTTTACTCTTTTCGCAAAACACTATGAACGGTCCTTAGATGGGAGTCATTATTTGGCATGAGTTACGCCTCTTGCCAGAGGCGCACGTTGTACAATGTAGTACCATGGGAAGTAGTGACTATCATCACAATGCTTTAAATCTGGAGAGTGATTTTAAAGTTATTGGAAAATGACGCAATTACAGGGATGTTTACTAACAATATGACTCTTTCATTACCCTAAAATTATACAATCGACCCCATGCAATTCTCATGCATTCCAGTAATGAAAAGTGTACAATCATAATTAATATCTTACTGATATTAATTGCATTTGCTCAATGCTAGCTGAATTTTCCAACTGTAGCTTTAAATATGCCATAAATTATGGGTATCATTTCAGATGTTTTAAATGAGGAATACTCTTGATAGTTCAGTACAAATATAGCTCCAAATACTGAATACCTAAAGTGACAAGCATTTTAGTGAGTCTTGTCTAAAATGACTTTTGGCATTTTCACATTGAGTACTGCTAAAAATATCAGTTTAATCAAGAATCATAGAATAGAAAGAATATTGATCACAAATTACAGGAATGTTCTGTCAAAAGAATATGATCTGATGTGAAAGTAAAATGTATAGAATCTCCATTTATAGTGAAACAGGATATCTTCAATTTGATCTGCAACTGACGATATTCCCTTAAAATCTGGAGAGGTAGGAGGAGAAACCTTCCTCTGTTACATTTTTTTAAACAATTTCAAGTTTGTTCTTTTTTCAAGACCCCTGTTAGTGACTATACATTTTAGGCTATAAAATGGGGGGGGGGGGGGTTCAAATAAATTATGAATACACAGAACCATTGCACCACTTAAAAAATGATGTACATGTAGCTGCTGACCTATCATGAAATACAAAGTACTGTCAAGAATGTAAATACTATCGCCAATTCTTGATCATTTAATATCTTAATGCAAACTTATAAAATATATAAATTACAAATATCTGTAGCATACCCTTCCTGATGTATACATTTCCATGTGACCTCCCTCTTTAAACTATAATGCTTTAAAAAAAAAATTAAAAAAAGAATGGGGGAACCATTAAGTTAGCAAAAAGCACTGAATTAAAAGATGCCACCACCATCAAGTAGTATTGTGCATCTTACAAATATCACATAATGTCCAATTGAATAAACACATACACTGTATTACAATACATAGATATATGCGTGAACACAATAAGAGTATCCAAATTCTTCAGATTACAGTTGCAGAAAGGAAACCAAACTGCTGTGTAACATTCAAACACTTTTCTCCCATGGCAATCATTTGTTCTGCATGACATTGTAATAAATCTCCATGACAGAATCCAGCAATTATGTATTAAAAGTCTTATGATTATAAAAAATCTACCTTACAGGAAGATCAGTTATTTACTTCAACAAGCAATCTCTGCACATAGTATGTATTTATACATGTGATTCCAATAGTTTTTTGTAGAAATATACTCTGATGAATTGTAAGGCAACAGGTGTGAATGAACTAAAGAATGTAGAAACATGGATTTTATCCTAAGCACACCTTAGTCAGCGTGCTATATGCTGCTGGCCATGTTTCAGTGCTGGTTCTGAGATTTGGTCCCTACCCTATGTACAGAGCGTTCACGCATGGCTCCTGCATATACAGTGTGCAATGGGTTACTATTATGCATCAATTCAAATACAACCCATATTCCACTGCACAAATACTGAAAAACTAACAGCTATAATGTCCTGATAAAGGGTGAAAAACTGCAACTGAATAACTATTCAACAAAATACAGCTTTGATGTAAAATGTAGTTTGTTCATTTCATACACATGCCTTTCTAACAATAGAACTCCTCCCTGGAGTTCTCAACACCTATGTAAGAACGGGTGCTGTTCGTTATTTCGAAGGTTCACTATTCCGAAGGTTCGTTATTCCGAAGGTTTGTTAATCCGAAACACAAAAATTCCCTATACCTAGAGGTTCATTAATCCGAAAATGAAAAAGGGTTCATTAATCCAAACATTTGTGGCGTTATTCCGAAGGTTCGTTATTTCTAAGGTTTGATAATCCGAAAATGAAATAGGGTTCGCTATTCCAAAGGCTCGTTTATCTGAGAATGAAATTGGGTTCGTTATTCCGAAGGTTCGTTAATCTGAAAATGAAATAGGGTTCCTTATTCCAAAGGTTTGTTGATCCGAAATGAAACAGGGTCCGTCACGAACCTCTGGAATAACGAGCTTTGTTTCATTTTTGGATTAATGAACCTTCCGAATAACGAACCTTATTTCTTTTTCGGATTAATGAACCTTCGGAATAACTAACCTTACTTCTTTTTCGGATAAATGAATCTTCGGAATAACAAACTTTATCACATTTTCGGATTAACGAACCTTCGGAATAACGAATCTTCGGAATAACGAACCTTCGGAATAACGAACCTTCGGACTAAAGAACCTTCGGAACAACGAACCTTCGGAATAACGAACCTTCAGAATAACAAACTGTAACCGTAAGAACAGTGCAACGTCTCTGGCTAGAAATATACATTTCACAGCTTTAAGAATCTGGCAAGAGATTCAAAAAACAAATGGAAAGTATGGCTCATCTACACAGCAGATTTTATGAGATGATAATTTGTGTAGGAGCATCTGCAGTAGGTCATATATTGTTGACAGTTTTAATCTGTAACAAAAGTATGACTGGCAAGAGTCAAAGGAGAAAAGTTTGCTTACACAGAATATTGACTTCTTGTATGCAATATACATAATATTGCAGTCAGTTCTCATGTCTGGGGTGATAATATTCATCAGAAAAGTGTCACCAGTGTGTAACATTTTTTTGATAAAGTGCACTTTATTTGGAAGTTGTTGGTAAAAGCAAATACACACCGTGTATAAGCACTCACACCATCAGACTTTACAGCTGTATAACGGTAAGCCACTGCCTACATTGTGGGTCCAGTATGCAGTTCATTGTAAAAGAAGGCATTTCTAATCTACAATTATATGTCTGCACTAAAACTGAGTAAATGCTACTCAGCTATCATTTCAGTAAACATTGATCTACCAGATGTATATTTGCACTCCCAAGATGCATTGTCTTTTGTCATGATTTAATGTTAAGAATGGTGACTCAGTTGATTACATGCACCTGTAAGGCAAATGTCAGAATCAGTGAGGAACAAGTGAGGAACAATACTTGACATTTCAGATATTTTGTTGAAGATACAACACACATGTAGCACCTTTATCTCTTTCAATTTTGAATTTAAAAAAAGTTCCTGCATGTTCATGAAAACACACAATTTCTTTGAGAAATGAAGTACAATGTACATATGTACACATGACTGATGTATTGCAGCATGCTTGCCATTACTACAAGCATGTATATACCAATACAACCAAGGTTGTGGTTGTTGTTTTTTTTTTCCTTCATGTGACATGTGTCTACGGAACAGCTGTAAAACCAAAGATGTTCCTGTGGATGAAACTTTCACAAATTTCACAAAATGCCAAGATTCACTGTAAAAGTAAAATGCATGTGACATGTTTCTGTCAACACAATGCATTGAATGCCACAACAATGTTGCACACAACCATGGTCAACAATTTGAAAAAGTTGTATGCTGAGAAAAAGGCCTTCAGCTCAAATATGCAAAAGGTTCATACTGCAAATATTTCTGGTTTTACAGTACTTGGTATTCTCCTTGAACACATTATAGCTTCTTGGAACAAAGAGAACCCTTGTAGAAACTGCATTTTGTGTACAAGAAATGATGCATATACAATTTGGACAACAGAGTTCTGTACAATCAGGAATTTATAATAATTACAATAATGAAATAAAGCAACACATCAAGACAGGGGCAAAATTGGTGGATAAATCCTGTACAAGTGTATGTGCACAGCATGGACAATCTAAACTACACATACGTAGTCCTACAGAGCATTTGTAATAGATATTTCTGCATTTTTCTACTGCATTTTGAAATGATGAGAAGAGACGGAACACCAGTGATGGGTGACAGCTTCTTGCCTGGCGTACCAGATTCCAGTTGAAGTTGTGAAACGGGTCTCACAGCTGAAGAACTGTGAGGAAACAACAACAACAACAACAAAATGTTTCTAATTAATGTTGCCATGAGAAGTCAGAACAACCTAAATCAGAGACTATAAAGTAAGAAGGAATTCACTCATAGTTATGCTAACATTTAAAGGGGATGGCTAGTAACTGATCAGTGGGAATCAGTGGGAATGCTGGGGGATGATTGTTCCAATTCTTGTGGGATGCATTTAAGAGTACATTATATATCTATTGTTGTGTCAAAATTATTTGCTTCAGAACGGTCTCATATTCAAGTAGTATATGCAGTTTAATGCCTCGTCACTGTACAGGCATGCTAGCCTGGAAACATTAAACTGCACATTACTTGAATATGAGACCATTCTGAAGCAAATAATTTTCACACAACAATAGATACATGTATATAATGTACTCTTAATTGAATCCCACAAGAATTGGAACAATCACCCCCAGCATTCCCACTGATTCCCACTGATCAGTTACTAGCCATCCCCTTTAACTCCATGCTTTCAAATAAAGCAGAACAACAGTTAAAGGGATGGTATATAATTTTTCTTGAGATGAGGCTTTGGGTTTCCAGCTTTTTCTGGGATAATGAGAAACCTTTTCTAAAATATTAAAAAGCATGCAATTTTAAGAATTCAAAGTTTATTCGATGAAAATTACATGAAGTTTTAAACAGGCTGCGATATCTAAAACAAAGAGGTTCTCATGAAAGGTGGGATGCACCTTTTATCAGGACCACTTGTTTCATTTTATGTTTTTGATGTCAGCCATTTCAAAGCCAATCTTCACCAAAATAATAAACTTTTCATTTCTCTTAGAATAGTATGCTCTTTTAATAATGTTTCATTGGTTTCTAATTATCTGAAACAAAGTTATAACCTCAATCCCCATCTCAACCAAAATTATACACCAATCCCTTCAAAGAAGTAAATTTGACATTTAAAGACAAAACAGTGAAATGATAGGTGGTGGAGCTTTGTATATTGGACCAAACTCTATTCATGTAATACATTTGGTCATTCCATCATATAAGAATATAACTTCTAATCAATTAAGTCACTCTGAAAAGATGTGTTCATAAACAGTATATGATTTTCTTGTTACAGCATAACATTATTCCACATGCCCTCTTGTTCCTGAAAATACAGCAAATCACACATTCACAGCATGTTCGGCAGTTCATTATGCAATATAATAACCAGTATATTTACATTATTAGAATCAAGCAGAAACTACAAAAATCAGAGCAGAATTAGCAATCACTGACAACATTGAAGGTAATAATGATCTTGTCAGAACAGTTACCTGTAGCTGTATCTTTAATTTAACCCTTTGGTCCTTTAAAGTGCCAATTGACACAGGAAACCCTGTAGAATTGTACACAATGTCCAAAGTCCCTGGCACAGAAAGGGCTATACTCACCTCTTTTGAACTACAGTGTACCATCTGCATATTATGCATTAGATGGCTGACCCTTGACCTCCAGCTGCTTACAGCTTCCATGCATTGGTCATCATTGTGATGAAGTAGATGTCTGTGTCAATGTTAGCACTGACTGCGCTGTAGTAGTTAATAAATTCTTCCTTTGTCACCTGCAACAAGAAAAAGACACATTGTGACAATTTTGAATGTAGTCCAAAGATCATGTAAATTTCTATCGAAAAGAAAAGTGCATTTCACATATCCTAAAAGCCAGAATATATCCTCACTGGGGTGACAAGACCTTGTATCCCAAATTTTGGTGAAAATGACTTTTTTGAATTAATGGTCAGATAATCAGTTAAGTGATGTTCTGACCAAATCCTAGGTGTCTTACCCCCAAAATGAAGTCACCATGGCATGTCAAAGGAAAGACTATCCGATTTGATACAGTGCTTTGACTGTCATGTTTTTTTTTTGTTTTGTTTTTGGTTTTTTTTTTGCTCTCCTGAACATTTGACATTTTGTAGATATGAGGTCTTGTCACCACAGCGATGATAGAAGTATACAGAGTGTAAATCCAATCATAATTTCACGCTGACACACCCATTGTCAGTCAAGGTAGCCATTCTGTTGCTTATACCTTCCTTTGACATCTTATATTTTTGACAACAAAAACAGAAACAACCTGTGTACCACTACAGCATACATGTATATTCATCAGATCTACACAAGGCTGAAATTAACTTGCAGTAAATTTGGCGGAAGTGTACCATACATAATAGGGGAAAAATATGGAGAATACAACACTCAAATATGGAAATACACGCATGTTAAAACTTAGATTGTAATCATGGCAACAAAAAACTTTGGTTTTCGCAATGCACTATCTTTGCTGGATGAGAAGGCTGTGACAGTTTGTGATAAAACAGCTATGGAATGATGTGGAGAAACAGAATTCCACATGTTATTATTTCCATTCTGCCAGCATCATGAAAGATGTCTTACCTCCTCCAGAACACAGTGTGAATGATATTACTCGAAATACACATTGTACATACAACTGTACATATGTTTAGTAACCAATTAAAGGAATATACAACGTATGTGTATTTTTCATGTGAAATTATATTTTGTGGAATTCTCTTATTTTCTTTATCATTCCAAATGTGACATGAATGGATGTAACCTTTCACACAGTAATGAAAGAACATGGATTTATCCACATTTTTTTTTAATATACAGAAATTCATATTGAATAGTCCAATTTCCCTCATGCTTTACAGATGTGTTCTTCTAATTTTGTTTGGTGTAAATTCCCCCTTCTTCTTTCTTTTTTTTTTTTTTTTTTTTTTTTTGGGGGGGGGTAATACACAAAATTTTCATTTATATTGGCAAACCATGAAGGGCACATCAAATACTGTCTTATCCTCTGAGCTAGGACTATGCTGGATGTGTTGAAGACAATTATTATGAGCCTGTCTAGAAATGCACTGTCTGGTTTGAATTATTATTTAAAAGCAGAAAAAGAACAGAAAAGCACCTCAATTTGAGCCTCAGTATTCAGTCACATTACACTACTTAAAGCTCCACTACCGCTCTGTTAGAATAGATTTGTTGTTTCTTTTTAATTAGGCACTGTCACATAATAGGAAGAAAGAGTGCCCTTTACAGTGTAGTGCAGCAAAACAGTGTCATCCACATTACAGATGAATTAACAAGCCATTTAAATTCAGTACTCTGTGAAAGTGACCTTGAGAAAAGTGAATCTAGCATTTAGAGAGCTCCATTATCAAATAGAAGTGGACGAGTGAATTATCCCTCATCCATTCAAAAGAGAGGAAGCAGGTGATGCATCGCCATAGCAACGATGCACACTCTTCCATGCAACCTGCAGTGCAGGAAGCAAGCCTTCAAAACAAATTTTTTTTAGGGGCCGGATCCGTCAAAATGAAGAGGACTTTTATACGTTCACATGAAGCAGTGCACCCCTTAGGAGGAGGAAAAAAACAAAAAAACAAACCTCAGTATGGTACACATGAACATTTGGAACTTGCCTGTATGTATCAATTGTCTTTACATTGCAAAATAAAAGATTTTTCAGCATTACAAATATCTTCACCAATCATGGATCTACAATGTATACAATTCAAAGAGGAAAGAAAAATTATATACAAAATAAAATCACCCTCTGTGATTCTGGTCTGCATTCATAAATGGCAAGAATGCTTTGAATATTTTGAAACATGATTCTAGTGTTACGTACTAACTTCACTACAATCAAGATTCAAATTATAACGCAAACTCAGTACAGTGTACAAAATGTGAAAGCTAGGAATAATTGTAATAAAACCAACAGTACTAATGAGAATGATAATTAAAACATTATTATCATAAGTGTTGACTAAACAAAGTGCTGGAAAGCCATATTCCCAAAGATGATTGCATAACAAGCATTTATACAAACACAATAATGGACACTGGCACTGGTCTGATGGTCCAGGACCAGCAAAAATCACTGACGGACCACTAACTTTTCCAGAATAGACCAGTAAAAAAAAAATGGAAAAAACCAGTTGGGTATCTACTGGTCCGACAGACAGGTCGCACCAGTAGAAAAAATGGGTTAGTGTGCAAGCACTGAATAACAATGAGCTGTACAACACACAAACTTGCTGTTCTGTATCTCTTGTACATACATTTTGTACTATGAATTTACATTAATTACTAGTATTTGAATTGTGACACAGTCCACAATATGAAATTGGATGCAATGGATGTACTGCACATACAGGCGCCTGTATTATAGTCAATTATGTAATGATGTCATATTCTCTAGGCTTGCTGGTTTTCACAAATACATCACTACAGAAACAACTTTCGGGTTTAGAGGCTGTACGTGTACAGTCTGTATTGTAGCAGGAAGAAGCTAATCCAAGGTACATTTTGTACAATATCAAGTATCCTGCAAATAGTTTTGCAGGTACATGTAGAAACTGTACACTGTTGAAAAGGCTATCAGGAGTTTGGGCCAGATCAGAGGGATCTTACCAGCACCAACATAATTAAGATGTCTTTGGATGGATGTACATTGTACAGACATGTCAATTGAACTCCATAATAAGATGAAATGAATCTTAGTATAGAAATGACACAAGTAAAGTGATTATTTGTAAAATAAGAATCTCAGCGAGAACAGACAAAATTTGTCTGTACTTGCAATATGAATATGCAAATTATAATGATGAAAATCCGATTTAACTGTTACATGTACATTGTACATTGTCAGGCCTCGAATTTCGCCAGTTTTAGGGACAGGCAATTTTTTGGTTTTAGGGGCACTCTCTCTCAAAATTTTGAAGGGCAGCAAGGAAAAGTTGCAGTAAGCATGGTAATTTTGAGAGAGGCATTGCGGCAAGTAGATAGGGCATTGTGGCAAATTGCCTTTTGCCTCCTGGGTAATTCGAGGCCTGCATTGTACATGTACATTGTACAAGTACATGTAACTGAGACAAAATCATACACGTAGATGACTGCAAGAAAGAAGATTTTCCAGCAATCTTGCAGCTTCAAGTTGTTTGCCAAGCATGCTATCTGCATGATGCATTCAGGACTACATGTAGAAGCACTGCACAGACCAAATGACAGTTCCTGCATTTAAAAGATCAAATTATGATACAAGTGCGTGGGCACACTATGCCTTTAACTTTGTGTGCATCACCTTCATGTCATAAGGGCAATTCCACGGTAACTGACGTTACACGTAAGGATTTTCATGAAATTGTTTACCTTGTAGTTTTGTGAATGAAAGCACCTTGGGCTTGCAATTAGCATTGATGAATAAGTTCATGAGAATGAAGAAATGGGTGGAAAGTTTTTCTCTCAAACTGCATTTCTTATCACATAGCAAGTGAAAATGTGTCGGTAACTGACGTTACTGAAAAAGGACATGGGAAATTGTGGTGTAGATGAAAATGGAAATATCTCATGTCCCTGACTTTTAGCCTTTATGTGTTTAATATGGCAATACACCTAGGTTCTTAGGAACAGGTGTGCAAAATAATGTGCACTTTAGATATTTCCTTTTAGCACCACGCCAATTTCAGTGAAGGCATGACGGTAACTGACGTTACGTAACTGACGTTACGCTTACATTTGCCATAGGGTTTACACATGCAAAATCATGATTGGGAATAGCTATGTGATATTTCATAATTCTGACCATTCAGAATGATTTGGTTGATATGGAGTCATACCTTGGTTTATCAGTCATAAATACACAATGAAATGAAACAGTAGTCCATTTTCTTTGTGTTCTATGAAAACTTAAAGGTAAACATGTCAGTAACTGACGTTACACATACTTTGCTGTGGGGTTTACAGAGAACAAATTTATTTAACAGGTTATTATACTGCTGCAATGTACCAGTGACAATCCCAGGCAACTACAGAGCTCAACAAATTAAAACAAAATCTAAAGACACAAATAATATTGGGTGGGCCCTTATAGGGGGCACCCCCCCCCCCCCATGCCATAGCACAGTTGGGCAAAAATAATGTAAATGTACAAGAGGATATTTCTTGACATTTGTCTGAAGATTTAACTTTTATTCAACATTTATGATTACACAGAGCCATTAATAGATTAAGCAGTTCCAAGTATAAATATATTGACGTGGCTAAGGGCTTTTTTGTTTGTTTGTTTGTTTGTTTTTTAATGAACAGGAAAGTTTTTATCTACAAATTGTACATAGAGTGCTCCACCCATAATACCTTGTAGTACTACACAAAACATGGATATTTTTGTGCTTGAAAAAAATATCAAAATATCTTCCAGGTCATGGGGAAAAAAAACATGTATCAACTCATAAATATGCATAAATATGTATGAAATCTATTGTGATATATTTCTCCTTCTTTTCTTTATTTTACTCCTGATAATGGAGATCATCAATTGATTTAAATGAAAAGTGTCGCACTTTTAATATTTCTCTGTGAAGAAGAAAAATAAATGCTTTTTTGGTCAAAAGAGCATTATTGTTTTATTCCTAGCTTGAAGTAATTTAACTGTTTTGCTTTTCCTTTTCACTGATATATCACGGCTTGCAAATACATTTGAGATACCAAGAAATCGGACTTTGCAACGAAAGAATACTAAAATCAATATAAAAGACTCTTCCTGTTCATAATTATCATGTGTTGTATTACAAAATGTCCCTGCTTGAATAGAGTAAAGTAATCAACAAATACACACTGTATGAACAATATTTTTTAAACCCTATAGAATCCTCTCTCACTTTGAGCAACATCAGTGAGTTTCAAACAATAATGAGTACATGCCTTACGTACCATAATGCAAGATGAGCCATGTTAACTACACCACACATTTAAGTGCAAGAGAAGAAATATCTGTTTGTGCATTTGCCTTGAGGTAGAAACTTGACTAAGCTTCCTGAAAAAAAAAGAAAAATGCCAGCAAAAGCAAACATTGGTGAAGATTGTTAAACTGTTGGTATACAGCTGTGCAGAAGTTTGTTTGTTTGTTTTTTTGTAGAAAATGTGGTTAACATGCAATCATGTCACTGATTAGGCCTACAAACTTTGGTAGCTTTATCATCCCGTAGGACTGGGAATGTATTAATTTGAGTGCGTACACTGCATGTGGCAAACTAAACTTCCAGATGATTTAACCTTAAACTTGTGCTGAATCAAAAATTGAAAGCTCAAGCCCCCCCCCCCCCCCAAAAAAAAAAAAGATAATCATGGTAAATGAATGAATAAATGAATTTAGAAATAAAATAAAAAAAAAATATCCATGGACATACCATGGTAATGACATCATTTCCTATGAAAGGGATTGCTGCTCTTTGTTGTAAGTTGACTTCCCAGATGTATTGAAATGGTCAAAAGTCAAAAAATTTGCCTCAGTTATAATTACTGTCATGGTAACTGACGTTACATACTCGTGTATGACGTTTCGGTAACTGACGTTACACATTTGGTAGTGTTCATTTTGACTCTCCAGTATGCCAAGTATCCTTATTTCTGGTATTAAAATAAAGGCATATGGGCATACATTAGAAATCCCAAGTTACATGATACAGCTCACTTCCTTTGATGAATTAACTTAAAAATTCCTTGTTTTTGGTAACTGACGTTACATCCATCATTATCAAAGTAATTAACAGTTTTTATCAAATTCTTTAAAGCAACCAGCTTTTTTTTCTATCGTGTGGTAAAAGACTTCTCTGGTAACTGCATGCATATGAAAGATTGTTGTTTAGGGTACTAATAAAGTGGATATACAGAGAGTAAGTTATGCGACAATACACTCTTTTCACCATTGAGTTATAGGCATATTTTGGCAGCCATTTTGAAAATCAAAATGGCCGCTTTTATTGAAAAACATAATGATTCTTAAAACTTCAACTCAAGTACTGTCTGAAAATGTATGGTGTTTGAAACAAATATCATTTTGAATTTTTGGCACCTGTGTCCTAGTTACCGTGGAATTGCCCATCAGAGCTTTGCTCTTCACATTAACCCGTTGAGGAGGACTGATTTTGCAACAACACACATTTCCCATAGACACCTGCCTACAAATTCATAAGTACATGTACTTGAGACTCATCCTCAATGGGTTAAATGGAAGGATGCCACCTTCCTTTTAGCCACAATTCGTGAACTTGTGTACATGAAACCTTGATACATGTGTGATTATATTCAAATACAATACATTGGAACAGCTGGGTAATATGCAAAAGCTACATACAGCACACACTAGGCCATTCACACAAAGGAGATCGTTTATTGGATCATGATGAAAAAATCAATCTTATTTGTACAAAATCATTCAAATACAGTCAACCTTGCCTATAAAAGTTAAATCCATTTTGTACTTCATGAAGAAATTGCTTCGACTTCGAGAAAATTCAACTTTGAGGAATTAAAATTGATAGAATATAAAAGAGAAGAGGACTTGAAAACACCTTTGACTTACAATGTAGGCGATTATTTGACTTACGGGTCTTTTCATAGGGTTTGGGCACATATAGGCATAATCTCATCACCTGCACATACAAATGCAACTTCTGTAAATACACACTACCCAAAGCTCAATGTTTTTTGTAATTATGGTATGTGTGTATGTATGTTATAATGTGTGGTACAGAAATTGAATCTTCCGTTTTTGTTGTTGTTCTTTAATATGTTCATTAATGTTTGGTGTCCTAGCCTATTTTTGGGGTACCAAGTGCAACACAAATGTATGTTGGGTTCAAAACACTGATACACAGAAGTGCCTCGTGATAGATCATATTAGATCATTGCAAATACACTATCATGAGTTGTCTCGCTCACAATAAAAATTTTATTTGGCCATCTGAAAGTTAATATTAGAAAATTACACATGAAGATTGCTGTAACTACAATGTATGTGATGTTTCACATTGATCCTTTGAATGGAGCATCACATAGGTATGCTGGCTATCCCATCAGAAATGTTGCATTGTTCAGAGCTGCAAAACCTATCAATGAAATCAACCCTGGGCCATAAGCATATGTGCCAAAGATGGAAGTGATTGGAAGCTTAATGGTTTCATAATTGCAAGAAGTAACAGCCATTTTGGGCTTTGGTGTCCTCATCACATACACTTGTAGACCAAGGAAATGTCAAAAGTCACTTTTTTACATTGAAGTCTTCAAAACTGACTAACTTATACCCCTCAAGTATTGTGAAATTGGATAAATTTTTTTACTACAGTTACGGCACATTTGAAGAACGCTTTATTTGGGACAAGGGCAAGTTTGAGGGTTTGGTGTCCGCATCACATGGTCATATATTATTGCTTGCTGGTTGCCAAATTTCACAATAGATTCAAAACTATCGCCTTTTAGGCTACGGTCACAACCCCCAAAATCAGCCTGCTCGGCGACCAGTCGGCGAGTTTTCAGCCAAAACCGGTCGGACAACCACCGGTGACCAACCAGTGACCGACCAGGCGCCTCTGATTTTTAGGGCATCGGTCGGTCGCCGCTGAAGTTTTAACGCGGAGTTAAAATTTCAGCGGCGACCGACCAGTTTTCACTCGCTGCCAAAAATACGTTCGGTGTCCGAGCGGGAACCGCCCAGGCACTGACCTAATCGAGCGGTCGCTGCCGAGCGCTTTTAGGGAGCAAAAATAATAGAGACAAAAATGACAACAGCACAGAAGAAAACCAAGAGAATAGATCGAGCGGTCGCCGTCGAGCGATTTAGGGACTAAAAATGTTTAGATAAAAATGGCAGAAGCACTGAAGGAAACCAGGGACTAGATGATGGGGGAGAGAAGCCAGGGCAATGTGGAAGAAGCAGGGGGGGGGGGGGAGGAGGGATAGAAGCAAGGAAACCCCACCAACATCTCAGCATCTCAACATTGGCAAACAACATGAGGGACATGGAAGACAGGGATAACCACTTTGGGCAAAAGAGATGAAAGCTAAAAGTTAGTGTCGATATGTCGACGCAGGGAAACATGGTTTGGTTACCTTATCATTCATTAAAGGCCTATTGATTGAAGAAGAAATGAATGACAAGAGATTGGGAAAATCAAAATATGGAATTAAATAGGAATAGAAAAATACTGTAAAATATAGAACCAAACAGGATATTTTGGAAAATTCTAATCTATTCTAATCTTTGTTCAATCTTGGGTGTTCCTCCCTTTTGTTTTATTTCCTAATTTCTAGTTATCTGTGGTATCACGTAACTGAGGTTTGTTAGTTGATAATTTAACTCTTAGATCTTTAGCCTCAAGTTTTATCTTAATTAATTAATTAACACATCACAAAAGGTACATTATAAACACAGGTAGCTCGTGAAAAGTTTTCGTCAGAGACCGGCGGGCAACCGCCAGTACGCCTACGGGTCACCGGTAGATGACCTATCGATCACCCGTCGGTCGCTGAGCGATTTCATAAAAATCGGTCGGTGGCCGTTGGGAGATCGTCCAGTTGCCGATGGGGCATCGCTCGGTGACTGCTCGGACTCTGCGCATTGCAGATCCCCATATTTCGCCAAAATTTTACTGAAAATCGATCGGCGACCGACGGGAAATCGACAGGGCACTGCTCGGTCATCGCTGGGGTTTTAAAGCCTGCTCAACATCTCCAAAAACTGCTGAGCGGTGCCAAAATTTCAGCAGCGACCGAGCAGGCTACAAATCGGTCGGTCGCCGCTCTGAGTTGTGACCGTAGCCTTATCAATGTTTTACGGTAGGATGGATAGATTTAATACAGAATTCTGTGCACAAAAATATTTTTTTCTCAGAGTTTGAGTACCTATGTGATGCGGACACCGTGTCCTAGATTTTTGCATCACATCCATAGGTAAATCCTGTTTATGTTCATTATCAATCACTATAAACAAACTATAAAACAATAATGATTAATTTCTAGTCCATTCCTAATGCTTTTCAGTAAAACAGTCAAAGAATAATGTTTCAGCTCAAGAAAACATACACAAACCACTTTTTATCCAGAAATCGATGTGATGCGGACACCAAAATTTGGTGTCCGCATCACATAGGTACAAGGCTGTACGTTCGCTTGTCAGCCATGGCATGGTTACTGCAGATATTGCATTGTTTCTCAACTCATTGTTTCTAGCAGTTACTTCAAACATAATTCATTTTATGGTCAAAATAAGCATATTTAGGCCTCCTTAGACCTTATTTTAGTTCAAAATAGTACCTACAAATGTATGTGATGCAGACACCATTGTGTCATTGGTGACCCCATCATCCTGACAGCCTTGCATTTCAGTTCTATTCATGACTCTTTGCACTTTGTGACTTCTATTCTGAGTCTTCAAGAATCAATTGCTACTGGAACAGTAGGACTTTGTCAGCCATGAATTTCTTCAAAAATATCAAACTACAATATCAAAATATAATATCAAAATATATAACTATACTATGATGTGGACACCATGTCCTCATCACATAGGTAACCGTCATTTCATATCTGTTACACAAAAAGGACTAAATGAGACAAAATTCATCTTTCTCAAAAACTTGCATAATTGCATTATGTTCATTCTGGTCCATTCAAAATGTTTCTAGAGCAAATTTATGACAGTTTTTTTCGTAGTCAAGTTTGACCCTTAATGAACATAAAGAGCATTTAATTAGTACTACTCCTATGACAGGTTAACTTCAGTATTTTGTGAAAAATACTGTTACTTGGGAAAAGTGCATCTAATGAGGATGCTATATTTATGAACTTGTATCGCTGAAATGGTCTGATGTTCTGAACTCTTTTAATTGGAATTCTCATGAAAAAAATCCCTCAAGAGCTCAAATTTGGTGTCCGCATCACATACATAGGTATTCATGATTTTTAACATTTGGTCATAAAATTCTAAAATTAACTTTGTTGTCTACAATTTTTGTTGAATTGATTGTTATAATGACCAACAGTTTCAAAGAACTTCATTAAACTTGAATAAAGTGATGATGAAATTTTGACCACTACATGTATGTTACATTTCGTGCCCCAACCCCATGGAAAGACCCTTATAAATGCGAGATCGACTTAAGCAAGGTTGACTGTATAGCCAAAAACTCTGTCAGATGCAAGCGCAGCATTTTACAGCAATCTCCGAACTGCGAATGCCTACACAATGCCTACAGCTCAACCCTGGGTGAGTCACATATTTTTGTACATCATGGGATTAAACAATTTCAGTTCTCCAACCATGCCTTATTCACACATACTCCATGAGGCAAATTATGACACAATTTAAAAAGAAAAGAAAAAATCAAGATACATGTAAATCAATTTTTGATTACATATTTAAGTAAATTTGTTTTTTGGGCATTGCAACGCACATCAAGACAGAATAGTCATTTGAAATAATACTAGCTTTCACAATCCGCTGCAAATTAATGATTCAATCTTAAAAACGTTCAATTTCTAGTGTGTGTGTATTGGCCTACCATATAAACACTGTATTTCAACCAGTGCAAAAAGACTCACAGCCATGAAAGTTATGTTACTGGAGGATTATCAAATTGTTATTTTTGGCACAAACTTTGCCTTGCTATCAATCAAGCCACAGCAAGCTTGGCATACTGTCTTCAAGTGCATTGTATGTATATCAGTGGAAACAGCATACCGGTACTGTAAAAGTGGATATTTTTGCTCGAGTACTTTTTTGCTGCTTGGCCGGATAAGATGAATTTCGAATGTTTTTAATTCTGTGGAATCAAGAAATCAACTACTGGGACATACAATGTACAGCAAGCACAAATATTTGCATGTGTATTTTCGCACAAGTTTCGGGTTGCACAAAATTTCAACACCACAAATATTTCCACTTTTACAGTAGAAGTTTGTTTGCTAATCACAATCACATGATTAAGTATATCAAGGTTCCTCAAGGACAAAGCACTAAGTGAATGTCCGCTTTTCAAACATTCATGATTTTCCAAATGTTATTCCAAATCTGACATGAAATTTCATCTGTTTGTTGCAATGATTTCACTCAGCGCATCAAAAACAAAAGAAAAACTCAAACTGTATGTTTCAAACGGCCTTGAAAAAGATGTCCCTTTCATGTCTAGCCTGCTTCAAGTTGGCAAACAAAAAAGGAAGCACACTGTAGTGTGTGCAGGGCAAATGATTAGTTGGTGACAATAAATTAATGAATGACAGAAGTAAACAAATCTAGCACAATCATATCTTCAGAAGTGCACTCACAGGGTGAGGAAAGCAAATTTTGACTACACACTGCAAAGAGTGGAACTTGAATTCATACATTATGCTAATTAGTAATGGGTTAGTGTGTACATCATTTATGTCTTTTGAACACCGCGCAGAACTATATCTCCAACCGGAAAAGGAGAAAATTTGACATTTATGTCACAAATTATTTTACATGGTGCACAGCAAATATAACTTTAGTATTAAAGTTGCAGAGGAACAACTGAAAGGAGAAGAGATGAGAAAAACCACTCAACAGTAAAAGATATCCTCTAGAGATCAATTACCTTGCCATCAAAGTTAATCTGAACAAGCGGAAATGAGGTGGTACACTATTTATAGCACCTTTTGACAATAAACATGCATACGTGATAAAGGGAAGAGCTACAGAAACTGATATGAATGAGGGAGCTCTGGCAATACTATTCTCTCAATTTGTGACCCTGCATCACAAAACCAACAAAAAGTCGCCAGACATGGATTTTCAGCTACAATGTAAGAGCAGATTCTGAAAGAGCAGACTCTAAGCTCTAAAATGATGTATAACTCAATTCAAATACAATTGTAGACTCCCCTATCGTATCCTAATATGAAAAGAAAGCACATACTCTGGAAAGTGCGAACTGAGAAAAGAGGCCCTGAAGTACAGGGTCTATTCAAGCTCTTAAACTTTCACCAAGCCGATCTAGCTGTGCGATGAAAGGGACAAAACACATGATGCAGGGAGGTGGGCCCCCTCCCTGCATGATGTCAACCACCGGAGCAACATCATTGAAGGGATTATCAGATTAAGCTGAAATTGAGCATGTTCTATTGACATATTCTGTCTATGATTAATGCCAACTTTCAAAGCAATAGCATTATCCTTTCAAAAGTTATTAGACTTGAAAGTGAAGGGTGTGCAAAGGATTTCAAGAAATGAAAAGGGGCCTCTAATTCATACCTGATCATTCTAATCTCCCCAAAAAAGGGGTTGTACAAAAACTGCTGAAAACACACTTTCCCATTCGTGTTATGGTCCCAAACTAAACATTAATGTAGAAATAGCTCTTTCAGAAAATACGAAAAACTCAAGATTGGTTGAGCTGACCCATTTTACCTGTTTTGAGTCCTCACGTAAAATAAAGGGGTGCAACTTTTTGTTCGCTTTGTGGTTCACGGTCACATTTAGTCTCAAACTCACAGGGAGTAGTTTTCCATACATTTGTACTAACTTCAGAGCTCTGTTCAGCATATGGGGAAATTATATTGAGTAATATCACCTAAGATGTAGATTAAAAACACAACAACACTGAAACAGAATGTTTAAATTTACTGCAAGAGAAAATGCATTTTGACTGATTCATGTTTCATGGCACTTGCATGCATTTACGTACAAAAAAGTACAATTGGCACTGGAATGGCAGGGGGTGCGTTTCCTATACGGCCATTTTTACAATCAGTGGTGTAAAACATGGTTTTGGCACTAATTGGTGTATAACTTTCTTATACACTGACAGATATGCATTATTTTTTCTCATAAACTTACCACCCACAGTGTCTACCTTGGGTACCTTAATGAACTTTCCTCTCTTTTTCTTTCAGATGTGGCATGCACTTACATGCTTGAAATCCAACACTTTTGGTGTATGCACTCTGACATGGTTTTTTTGTCAGACCTAGCATATTAAATTGTTTATTCCTTTTCATTATTTTTGTTGTTGTGGTGATAGACAGGTATCCAACATTAAGAACTATTATGTTTACCAGGTTCTGCTTTGTCTTCTTTAAAGACTGAAATTGTCCAAACTTTATGTTTCGGAGGTGACATTTTCCGTTAACAATTAACCCCTCTTTTGAGTTAGCTCTTGCTCACAATTATAAAATTCAACTTTGCTAATTTCCATCAAAACAGAATAGTAATCAATCTGACTTAACTTCGATCCAAAGATTATTTGATTCAAATAGCTTATCATTTTTTGGTGAGTGTTTATAAATTTATGCAACTTTTCCGTTAACTTTTCTGTCACCTCCGAGACAACAGATTTATGTATTTGATTTTTTTATTCTTGACATCAGTTGTACATTATATTTACAAAAATGTAACATATCCCCTCACATTATCTGTGAAGGAAGGTAGTAGAAATATAGCCTGTTGTTTTCATTTCGGAGCAATTTACAATTTTCCGTTAACACTTGTCACCTCCGAAACAATCGTCACCTCCGAAACAACAAGCATATTATATTTGATAATTTCTCGAAGACAAAGCAATTTTGTTTGATTCTGTCCAATTGACAGGAATCTCTTATGGATGAAAATAGTAATTTGGCAACAGGAAGTGAGAATTTTCTAGAGATTAATAAAAAATCTAATAAAAACTAAGAATTACTGTTTCGGAGGTGACAAAACACTGTTAACAAGAGTTTTTGCTCATTTCTATTGAAGAGAAACCATATCATGTACGCCAATGGTTTCATTTATTTTAGTAACATAAGTCTCAAAGTGGAGAAATCAACTAACACACTCTCACTCTTATTTTTATTACTATACTGTACGTTTTAGGGCAAATTTACATTTTTTCACTTTTTTAACAAAGAGAATGCACAAAATACACCCATCTGTTGTATATATAACATTGTAATCAAGATCAATTCTCCTGCTTTAGTTAAGTAAACATATAGATGCTTTCATCTTAGAAGCTTGATTTCCAATTTAAGCAATTTAGTTGTGAAGATTTACCAATCAAAGCTTTCCATGTAGGTTGCTTTTTCTTGTGTTTCGGAGGTGACATTGTTTGTTAACACCATATTGTTGTGTGATAGTGAAAGGCAAGACTTCAGTTACTTTTCACTATCTATTAACATTTTCAAATACATTTAATATCTACAAAATCATCACAATAGAAGTGACTTTTGTATACCTAGCTCACCAGAATTCCCTTGAGACCAAAGTGATACATGTGGCAGTTCATGCATGCCCTAGTCCACAATCTTAAAAAAAAATCATAAAATAATCAAACTCCACAAAAAGGCCACATGCCTATAGCTGGTGCACAACTTGTTCTTGAATACTTAGTTGTTGTTTTTCCATGTACAACGTGGTAATCATAAACAAAATTATGTGATTTTTTTTTTAATATGACAATAATTATTACATTTTCCAAGTTGAACCAACTGTTTATGACATTCTGACAACTAAAGTGAACAGAGGAACAAGTCCCCAGGACTGGAAAGGGAAAGATCCAAAAACAAGATTTGTAGTTCTATCTCAATATAATTTTGATGACGTGTTTGCCTTGTTTTGTTATTATGTTTTATCTTAGAATTTGGCTTTAAGTACTGGAATTTCAAGGAAAAGAAAATGGTTTCTTAAAGGGCAAGTCCACCTTCATATACATGTGGATTGAGTGAATGCAACAACATTGTAGAACACATCATTGAAAGTTTGGGAAATTGGACAATCCATTCAAAAGTCACGGGTTTTTTTAAGTATCTATGCAATCACTGCTGGATGAGACGACTACGACAGTGTATGATGTCACATGCATACAATGATATAAAGGAAATATAAGTGAATTTCACAAAACTTTACTTTTTGAAAAAAAGTGCACATTTCTTCAACTTGCTACTGATGTTATGTTAGGGCAATATTATTCACCCTGCCTTCCAAAAGAGAGAAGTCAAGTGTTCTTTGTTATGCAAGAAAAGTGAAAATATGTTGAATTTTCTTGATACTTTCTCTATATCCTTGTACACGTGTGACATCACAAGCTATAGAAGTCTTCTCATTCAGCTTTGACTGAGCAGAAACTTCAAAAATTCATAACTCTGGAACGGATTGCCTTATTTTCCTCAAACTCTCACTGATGTGTTTTACTAATATTGCTGTATTTACTGAACCCTCATGTCTATTGAGGTGAACTTGTCCTTTTTCGGTCCCTTATAGGGTTATTTGAGACCAGTTTGTGTCCGGGACCTACTGTGAAGTTGATGGGTAAAATTGCTGAACAAAAAAAAAGATTTCCCCATAAGTTCACACAAAAGCATTATGCTGCTCTCTTCAGCTGGGAAACACAAACTGTTGTCTTAACCAATCTGTAAAAACTTGCTAAAGATTAGTATGAATTACAATCTAAAACAAAATATGAGCTGGTATCCACTATCATGAAAGAGAATAACGAAACAAAATAACAAGAACTGAAAGAAAGAGCTTATATTTGAAAATTAAAGCCATGAGGAAAGACATGAACGTTCACAATATATTAGTTAACACCTGAGAAGTTGGGTTGTCTCTGTGTTGTGTCACCTTCAAAACAATAAAATGATTTTTTCTTATCTTATACTTTTTACTCTCAAAAGTGACTAATATATATGATTTGCTGGTAATTTTCAAGCAATTCAGAAAGATACATAAAATATATTTTAGTAATGTCAACAGTTTAAATGAATCTGGTATATAGAAAATTTATCCCAGATGAACCAAATACCTTTCACCAGTATTACGTGTATTAACATTTGTATGGTGGCTATCAAGAATGATGAAGAATTCATGAACATCCTTGAATTAATCTATTTATAATATTTTGTGCAAACAAAAACATAATACAAGTCAAATAAGAATTTTTGCTTTTGGCATTCATAACCTATGTCCCCACCCAAAAATTACAATGGAACCCTCCGCAACAATAACTTTGAAGATAGTGAATCAATCTAAAATACAATTTGAGGGATTGAAACTATAACTCATTGCCCACACCTTACAGAAAACCCCATTCAATTTGCTTCAGAGGTCAAAGAGAAATGAGGATTTTTGTAGAGCATGTCAGGAATCCCTTCCCTCCAAGTTCTGTATATTGTGTTTACACATTAATATGCAGTTCCAAGAGCATCCAAGTGCTAAACTTGGAAGAATCAGACTCCTGACATCCTTTATAACAATCTACATTTCTTTGAGACCACTTAACCAAATTGACTGGGGCTTTCTGCAAAATAGAGCTAAGATGTTATAATTTAAGACCCCAATGTAGATTTTAGCTGATTTATTGGGTGCTATCAATGCAAAAGTCTAATTGTATTTTTTTTTTTTTTTGGGGGGGGGGGGCATACTATATGAATACTTGAACACAATGTTAACATTGAATGTCACCTCCGAAACAAAGTTATTCTTCCCTGGTGTTGTGGAATAAAATGTTCTGAGAGCAAAGAAACATTACTAAAATGATCTTACACCCTCATTTCAATTTAAGGTAGAAAAAGGAATGCCATGTTTCTTCAGGTTACAATATCTAGCTTATGTCCATCATATTCTTACTGTAAATGAATATTTCAACACAATGTTAACATTGAATGTCACCTCCGAAACAAAGTGATTCTTCCCTGGTGTTGTGGAATAAAATGTTCTGAGAGCAAAGAAACATTACTAAAATGATCTCACACCCTCATCTCAATTTAAGGTAGAAAATGGAATGCCATGTTTCTTCAGATTACAATATTTAGCTTACAACCTTCGTCCAAATGGAAGGCAAACTACCAGTGCCCATGCTAATTAATGAAGTGTAAAAAAACACTTGTTCTGTGTGGTTTATCTGCTTGAAACAGGAGTTAATTTCTTGTTCTCGAGTTATGATTATTAAAAACATTGATAAAAAGAAGAAGTTTTGTGTTATTGTCACTTATTCTAAAAAAAAACTGAGTGTTAATATTAATGTCACCTCCGAAACATTCTATTATGTTAACTGTCACCTCCGAAACATCCATGTGTGAAAAATCCAAGATTTAAAGAAATGATTGGAATTTCATTTAACCTACATAGGAAGGTAGCCCTTCTTAAAGACTTGTTATAGTATAGAGTTTGACCTGGCTTGCCCTCCAATAAATAGTTAAAATCTTAAAAATTGCATGTCAATTGGTATTTTTACCAAAAATTTATAAATCTCATGTATCTTTTTTTTAATTCACTTTATATTCAACCCCCAAATAGTTTTGATTCACAAACTATATATTGTTGTTAACCATATCAACTTTGCATGGTGAAGTTTGACTACAGAGTTTTGTCATTATAGTGCAATTCATGAAAACAAAATTTTGCTTAAATTTACTTCAGGTGCCGGGGTTTTCCTTAAATTACACCAATAACTCTTCAGCTTTAAGGTCTGAAATGTTATTTTTTCAAAAATTTGAATACTTTCCAACAGGAATCAAACAGAATAATGAAAAAATATTTTGTTTGAAATTTTGACCCTCTGAGTACAAAAGTTACACCACTGATCGTAAAAAAGGCCATACACGTATGACTGTATGAGGTGTACTCCCACTGTGTGCCACACGCCCACATACATTGTATTGGTCTCTATTGAGCATGCAGTCAGCTACAGGTACCTTTTGGCCTAAATTCATTAAAGGTCCAGTTTACCTTTGGGAGCAGTGATTTCAAAAATGTTCAAGATATCACATTTGATGCATATGTGTAGGTCTGTTGTATCATAAAACATCCTACCGTATGAAAAATTTGCAATAAAACCTAAAATATAAGGAGATATCAGGGTTTTTCTCAATAAACCGTAACTGTATACGTTTTAGTCTGGAAACATTTTTATTATAACTATTGTTCACATTTTGTGTATTTAACAACACTTAAAATCGATTATACGGATTCAAATTTTGACAGTGGTTGTTTCTATCCCTAACTCACATTTTAGAACTATTCTAAAGCACTAATGCTGGATTGTTGTTTCATCTGCAAATGGTAAATTATGCCTTTAAGGCAGCCTAAATAAAAATCCATGAACATAACACAAATGTGAAATGCAATTTTCACATGCACAGCCTGTCACCGACATTTGTACTTTTAGATGTCTGTCGGCATCATAGGCATACGTGTTCTTACACGTCTGTAGTGCACATTATAATTTGCAAACTAAATTTAAATCACCTCCGTGGTTATTTCCAGTCATAGTGTAGACTGAAGATTTCTTCTTTTTTTCTTTTTTTTTTTTGGGGGGGGGGGGGTCATATTCTGTTCTACTGTATGAAGGACACACAATAACAGCCTTGGACAGTTAATATTTAATATTATGTACAGGCAGCAGTTATAAACCTTGCAGGCACACTGCTATCATATCATGTAGTACAAATGGGACTGAAAGTCAGTTTAGATGTATTTTTTGTCATCTTTAGATGTGAATGTTTACAGAAAGTAATCTATTTATTTCAACAACATCAGACTGAACTATTCAGAAATTCATTAGGATAGAAGTTTGAAGTTTAACAAGTTTTCATGAATCAGTGTTATCAGATACCTGGTAATGCAATGTATCCACATTATTGTGTAGGGAGATGATATTCAGTCTTCGCTGGATTATCTTCTCTGACATATCAAAAGTTGTATCCCTGCATATTTCCATGTTGTAATAACCCAGCATTGTGACTACTTGAAGAAAGAGCTGTTTTCAATCATTAGATACACAGTAGACTGAAACATGATTCTATATTTTGGTGAATATATAAACAGAAAGTTCATTACCTCATAGCTGAATGACACTTGTATCCCATGAAAATGTGAAACTTTGAAATTATGTACATGTACATTGTAGGTAAAGTATTTTACCAGTATTTCACCTTAATTTCAGATGAACTTCTACTATTCTATTTCTCTGTATTTATTCTATTCATTGAAGTCAACTAAAGCAAGATATGGGTGTTAAAGCTGAAGAAGAATTTTAGAAATCTGATTGGGAAACTTGCATACACTGTACCTGGCATAATGATAAAAGTTATCTAGGTGTCCATAGGACACCTACACGTATTCACATAACTGAATGTATTGGGCATTCGTTGGCTTGATACTTTCTGTAAAGATGGGGCCTTTAAACAAGCTTAAACGCTTTGCCTGTACGTGCTGTTCCTCCACCTGCGAAGTACTGTAAAACACAATATTTTCACGGCATGAAATTTTTGCGAATTGGAACTGACAGCCTTTTTCACGGCATGAAATTTTCATGAGTTCCCCCTAACATTCAATGCATCCCCATAGTGTAGACAAGAACTTTCGCGTGCATTCTAATTTTACAAATTTTGGCTCTCGCAAAATTCGTGAAATTAAAGTGCATGCGAACATTCCTCATTTTACAGTACCTCGGACGATTTGAATGCATGCATCGTTATGGAAGCAAGCACAGGTTCTCACCTTGCCATCCGCATTGTTTGGCTCCTCAAATGACTTGAGGTACTCCTCAAACACCTTTTTTTCATCCCATTCCCCGTTCTTGTACTTGGGATGTTCTCTGGCATTGTAGACCCCTTTCAGGTCCTTGACCGTCACAACACCATCCCCAGTCTTGTCCATCTTGGCGAAAGCTTTGTCAACGTACTTCATGCGCGACTCGGACATTGCGGGCTGGATTTAAAGAAAAAAATTGAAGAGGAGAGTCAAAAGAACACAAAGTAAACTGCTGTACATAGAATATCTCACTGACTCAAACATTTTGGAGTTGATGTCCAATGCTGTAAAGACAAAAGAGCAGCAAGACTTGATACCACAGCTACATACTATTAAAACAATTCAATAATGCATACCAATATATCAACATGATAGCAAATTCACTGATTTTTAAAGCCCTCAACATCTTCACTCAGTTGGGCATTTCTAGCTTAAATTCCCTATTGTTTCCACAGAATTTCTTTTCTTTTTTTTCCCCCCATTCACTTTTGCAAACATATGTATGCAAGTATGCACAGTGTAATCAGGGCTGCACACTACACTCAATTTTTCTACTGGTCCAACCTGTCTGTCGGACCAGTAGGTACAGTTCCCCCTCCACCTTTTTTAAAAATACTGGTCCATTCCAGAAAAAGTTACTGGTCCAACAGTGATTTTTACCTGTCTGGACCACTAGACCAGTGCCAGTGTGCAGCATTGGTGTAGTTTTCCTGTTTAACCCCTTTCTTGCAAGATTTTTTATTCAAGTTTTACATGGGTGGCAAAACATTATATGTGAAAAGGGGAATCTTCTCTAAAGCTAGGTAGATTTAGTGATTCCAGAAAGAGCAGAAGAAGGCATCAAAGAAGTTTGAGGAAAATCATGCAATCCTTTCAAATCTCTCAAATAATGAATCTATTAGAAATGAAATATAAAATCAAGTGTTCTTTCAGTTTCTGCCAGAAGAGCATAAATATCAAAAATACACTTCCTTTTATCATTCTACTAGTATGACAATTTGGAACTCTTGTCTTGTACTGTACTTAGTCGGTGATGGTAACCAAAAAAATGTCCAAAAAATCCATATCTCTTGAAAGGACTGTTCAACTTTCCTTGAACTTCACTGATGTCTTTGACTGACATTGCTACATTCCCTGAATCCGGATACATGTAATTGTGGTTAATTCCTCCTTTAACATTTAACTGCCATCACATGGAATTACAGAGCACATTACATGTACAACACATCTAACTGTGACATCAAAGGTTGAATATTATTTGTTATCCTCAAGCTGTGGGCTGTTTATTCAGACTTTTACCAGTACAGTGTACCTGTCTTTACTACTTTACCACTATCACTGGGAGATGATAGTGTACACTGTGGTTCATTTTATAGGTGTTTGCATCCTTCATGAAATTATGCATCACAACATAAAAAACACACAGGAAATGTAAAGGATCATTCTCCTTACCCGGACTCCCAGCAAGAATTCATCGAAGTTGAGCGATCCACTTCCGTCCTTGTCAAAGTAGGCAAAAAGCTCCTTCTGCTTCTCTGGAGTTAAACTCACTTTAAAGTCTGTGAGACCCTCACAGAATTCTTCAAGGTTAAGACTTTTGTTACCGTCATCATCCATGATTCGAAACTGCCTACAAAGGGAATCCATTCAGTAATGTTATGCAAATTATGCACACAAAATTGTTCATGTTATGAATCACTACATGTACATTTAACAACATAAAAAATCAGTTCCTTATAGTATACATGTAGATGCATCAATTTAAAACAAGAGACCCGGGGGTCAGCTGTAGTTTGACTTGGTATGAAAGGTTTATAGGGATTATGCAATCAATTATGCAAAGTAGGTTGTGTTCTATCCAATTAATATGAGATGAGATGTGACTGTCCCATTATACAGGTACAAATTGTATGTAACAAAATGAGAACATTCAAGTAAGGTTTTTTTTTTTCTCTCTCTCTCTCTCTCCTCTCTCTCTCAAATTAACAAGTTCATTGATGGTTGATGGAATTTGATATTATGGGAAGTTCAAATTTATATAAGTTTACAGAAGTTAAAACCATAGAAAGAGAAAAATAGAGATATAGAAATAATAGTTTTGATTAGGCAATTGAATTAAATATACCAACTTTATGTTACGTATGGAACATCCCCATTATGGGCCTTACACTTGTGTACCGGTACATATTGCATGTGATAATGTAAGTAGCTGCACGTAGCTAGGAAGGTCTCTCAGTTCACAAATGGTCAATGCTCCTGCAGAAGGCATCCTGATTTTGCAACCACTCTTTGAGTTATACTAAATACATAGACACTTGAGACAATTACAATACTCGACAGTTCAATTCCAAAGAAAAAAAAAAGCGGGGGGTGTAAATAGTAAATCAGCATCAAGCAGAGGACAGTGTACCCTGGTACCGGCGTTACAGTATACAGCTTGTATGATTGAAAGAGAAATGAAACCCAAATTTAGGCCTATGCCCTAAAAGATGCAGATTGAGTGACTGCAGCAAATTCATTGTTTCTACGTGTAGGTCTGGAGGAAAATTGGATAGAGTCTTGTAGAGTAAAATACCCAATATGCTGCAGGGTGCCTATTTCTGGCAGGGGCACTTTCATTCATCATCCACACACGCATACATTTTTTGTAATTTGCATTTGCCGAGTGGTCAACGCGCCATTTTGAATTCTGCAATGATGAACCCCGATGGTCGGGGATTGCGCTAGTACTAGTAGTAGGGCTAGTAGTACGTAGTGGTCGTAGTACAGTACAAAAGTGCCATTTTTTTTGTTCATAATGGACTTAGAGGATCATGATCGAGGACTCTCTATATGGACTTATGTACCTTCTGTAATATAAGCATGCACTTTACGCGAGTATTTAATGTACAAATGTCTACTATACAAGTAATGTATAAATTGTTGTAAGTTTTTAGTTGTGTTGTGGTTCCCCACTTTGATGGCGAGGCCCTGTCTGTCAGACGCTGTGCTTGCACAGCGTCTGGTCGGGCTATCAAACCCTACCTAACCCTAGGCCTTAGCCCGACCAAATGATGTTATAGTGTACTGTTAGTACGCCGTGCGACAGCGACTGGGCTGTGTATAGTAGATCTAGTTACCTAACCCTTAAAAGGAAGATAAACCCCAAGAACAATGTGGATTGAGTGAAAGCAGCAACATTAGTAGAACACATCAGTGAAAGTTTGAAGAAAATCGGACAATCGATGCAAAAGTTATGAATTTTTAAAGTTTTGGTGTTGGAACCGCTGGATGAGGAGACTACTAGAGGTTATGATGTATGAGTGGACTACAATATCAAGAAAATATAAAGAAAATACTACAAAAATCCATTTTTCATGAAAATTACAAATTCCATCAACTTGATATTGACATATGTTAAGGGTAGCAATTATTCCCCCTGCTTTCTGAAAGCGGTTGGTCCACTGCTCTTTCATAATTCTAGAAAAGTGAATTTTTGTTGAATATCCTTTATATTTTCTTTGTATTATTGTCCACTCATACGTCATATCCTCTAGTAGTCTCCTCATCCAGCGGTTCCAACACCAAAACTTTAAAAATTCATAACTTTTGCATCGATTGTCCGATTTTTCTCAAACTTTCACTGATGTATTGTACTAATGTTGCTGCTTTCACTCATTCCACATTGCTCTCTGGGTTTACCTTCCCTTTAACTGCGACCAGCAGCCCCATACGCATGCAATGGAGCTGCTAGTCGCAGTTCTAACATTGTTATAGATCTACCTTACTAACCCTAAAAAAAAAAAACCTAACCCTCCTAACCTAACCTTGCCTTGCTTGCTATTCAAATGCACGGGTGCACTGTGGTGGGGTCTTTTTCACGATTTTGCCTAACAGTTAGTTAGGCCAATATTTTATATAGAATCTAACGTTACAGGTAGAAATTGGCCATGCCCATGCCATGGATTGTATTGCCGACAACACAACCGTAATTTACCCGTGGCCAGCCGTACCCGTAACTTTAAATTTACGTGGAGTCGTAGTGTGTGGTGAGAGACTTTCCCTTTAATCTCCAACATTGTCCAATGCAATCATGGCAATGCAATGGAGTCCAGTCTTGCCCATGCTGCACATAGTTCTAAATATGCCCCTAAAACTACCAGAAATTCTAGGGCCAATTCATTAGCAGATCTAACTCTACTAACGAGGTCAGCACATTACTTGTAATGTTAGAACTGTCGTTTGAAACTAAATAAATCTAGGCAATATGTGGCCATGCATGCTGCAAGCTGTGCGTGACTGTGTGCCCTGGGGCCTCGCGTATGGACCGGAAGGGCGCATGTAAATTTTACAGCTATCGTTAACTGTTAAAGCAAAACACGACAAAACACGCATTTTTAAAGATTGACATTTACCTTCCCAGCGATTTGATACCACCAGGACCTCGCTTTGCCAGGCTAGCTTTCAATTCTTGTAAAGCATCCATTCTTGAGCAGGTTTTTTTTTTCCCTTTTGGCTTCTTCTGTATCTAGCACCGATTCAGACAGTCACATGGGCATACACTGCTACTAGTATACGTTTTTAGCAGCAGCTTGTATATCAAACCACACCTATAAAATATCGATACGCATGGATATGTACGTACAATAATGTCAAATGCAAGCGCGTGTGTATACACGACCCCGCGTAGCTTACAAGTGTGTGTGTGTATCGAGTGGATGTGGTGTGGGCGGCAGATAGTGTGGATGGGGTGCCACCTGCCATGCCAACCAAAGAGTACTAGTATCTAGAAGCTACGCTCTGTGTAGCTTCTATACTCTTTGATGCCAACAACTGGGTTGGATGGATGGTCGGACCAGACAACTCACAGACGGACCGTGTACCGCAAGTGCATGCTCGGAGGACTTGTGGACTAGACCAGGGACTTGTCTCACCTCCCTGACTATTGACCGATTCGGGTTCGTTGAGGGCAGCAGACATTTTATGGCACTGGGCGCAGCCATGAGCTCAAATTGCGGTGTCTCAGCCGACCCCCCCTGCTCTCCCCCACCCCACGGGCAACATGTTTATCGCGCAACTGTAACAAAGGTTCGCGCACTAAGCGAGCATTCGCGCACTCAGTACGAGATGCCCATTGGCTAAAACAACCATGCATCAGTTTTTCATTCTGCGCGCGTGAGAGGGGTGGGGAGAGAGGAGGGGGGGTCGGATGATACACCGCAGTAATGGCGCTGCCCATGCCAAAAATACACATAGCGCGTCACAGAATCGGTCAATAGACTGATATGCTGGCAGCGTTTCCACATCATCGATTTAAAATCCGCGGAATTAGTCTTTTACATAATACTCCATTCATGAATTAATCACTTAAGTCTTTCGATGAATCTCAGAATGGCCAAATTAAGTCAGTGGAATCTACATGTAGGCCTAGAGAGCGATGTGTAGCTAGAAAAGCTAGAAAAGCACTTGTCCGAGCCATCGATCAGCTCTTTTTTGTGTGTGTGATTCTTTCTTCGTCGATCACTAGAATGCCTTCATTTTATTTGCATTTCCACCATTTTTTTTTTTTTTATTCTGCCGTGTCTATCCACATCTGTGTTTTGTTTTGTTTGTTTTTTAATGGCAAAACTTATTTGCAGGTCTGACCTACATGGGAGCCATTCCAGCAACATACATCCTGTAGTGATTTTAAGTTCTCCAGGGTATTTTTTTTTTTATAGTTACCAATAACTTTTAATTTGAATGTTCCACAGAACCCCCTTATTTTTTACTTACTCTACGTGGTATATTTATGTGAATGCAATACTGTAAATATAAATACAGAGACACTTGCACTGCTAAGGACTTCACGCCAGAAGACCACTTTGCACATACAACTGCACACTCTTACAATTTGTATCACTTGCTACGGTACTTTTTACACTTCAACTTTTATCTCCTGCCTGCATGTGCCCCCCCCCCCAAAAAAAAAAAAGAGAAAATGTTGGAAACTGATCTAAAAGTGAAAGTGTACATTCAATATACTTCTTGTAGACTTGTGCAAATTATTATATGGGTGTATATAATATAAAGATGTCGATTACGAAGGAGTCTTTACATATATTTAAAATCATGCTATACATATGAAGAGTTTGTTTACAAAAACCGATAAGTTCATTTTTGAAGATTTTGAAGTACAGTTTCTGTCATAAAGTACAAAATAATACCTTTTGAATGATATATTGGTCACTACATATAAAGGTATATTTCTAAAGTTATGGTCAAAAGAAGCAAAAATTTTCTTATTATACCCTTTATTTTTCTTTACCTTTAATCGCAAATATCTCCATTTGACAAATATGGACTTATCGGTTTTTACAAACAAACTCTTCATATGTATATATATATATATATATATACAAAGATAGATATAGATATGTATGTATATATATATATATATATATATATATATATATACATATATACATAGATAGTTATAGATATGTATGTGCTCTCCTCACCAGGATAAAGCATTTTAATGCCAATTTAGATTTTAATCACATATATACATTTATATATCAAGACTCTTCCTAATCTACAGCTTTCACATCCAAGAAACACACTAAAATTTTTACAAAATAAAAATGGTGTCAGAAGGTTTAATTTGATAGAATGAAACAAAATGCCATTGAGATAAATACAATGAGTGAAATGATGCTAACATTATCAATGTTACTCTTGAAATTTCACATTGATTTATTATAATGATACCGACAAGCATAAAGGATTGATGCACAGGACAGAGTAGATTGGTGAAAATTGGACACAATAGTTTAATAAATTGGCGCATCCAATCCTCAACGATCCCCAGAACAGGCCTGTGCATCATTCCTTCCATAAAATGGGCCTGTAAATTTATGAAATTCAGCATTTTTCCCCATCATGCGTCCGGTACACCTACAACACTGCAAGGTATGAGCCATACATTCAGATTTTACCGGACTCGTTGGTTCAGTGTGGATCAGTAAAAATCAAAGCTTGATAATTGTCCCATCAGATTGAAAAGATTCTATAAAGTCCATTTCATAATAGTATTTGACCACATCTTTCATCACACAGTGACAAAGGAATGTGGTGGATCACTGCAAATGTGTTCACATGTAAAAACACATTATCTGTACAGATATATAGTATCTTTGCATGATATTCATAGACTCACTGAAATGTGTACAAATTGCGAGATAAGATTTCAAGGTATAAACTCTTCATAGAAGGTGAATCTGTGCAGTTATCAATGATAAGATTGTCATAGTATAGCTTTTGAGAGATAAATTAACCTAACACTTGTGCTCCCTGACTGCATTACATTTGCATTGTACACTCAACATCCTTGGTACATGAGAAACTATAAGTTACCATGTACAGTGAGTACCGCACACAAAGACTTTGATAGAATTTAAGTACAGGTGGATTGGAGTTCCCCTCATCCGCATGTATCAGGCACAGAAGCAGTGCACATTTGTCACTAATATAAGAACAGCTGCTCTCTACAGGCAAATTATTGCCAATATTCCAGCTACACTCAATCTTGGTACATCTCATGTCTTGACTTCAACAAAGTTCATGTACTATTCAAAACCAAATGGTAGATCACACACCCCTGTCATATCACTGAAGCCTTTTTTTTTTTTTTTTTTTTGTGTGTGTGTGTGTGTGTGTGTGTGTCTTTGTTTTCATCATAGTGTGACCAGAATCTGGCCATCTCTTATCTGTACTTCTCTAGCTGTTATCTGGACATGTTCATGCATTAAAAATGGGGGGGGGGGAAGTGATTTAAAACTCAATTGAAATTCAAATTATTGTAATTTTCCCTACAGAAATATGTTAGGAATTTTAAATAATAAAAATAATATATTTCAATTTCAGTAAAAAATGGACTGTAAGTTTAGGTAGGCTAAATACCACTGTTGTGGTCAGTGTGGTTGCGGTGTACACTACCTACCTCACTACCACTGGGTCGGCAGCTACATGTACATACAGGGTAAACATTGTTTCTCCCATATGCATGCAGCCAAATTATCTGAATGGGTGCCGGTCCCGACATGGCACGATAACAGAAGTCAGACAGTTTTTCCATGATATCCTTCCCTTGCCCATAGTCATCCACACCTCTGAAAAAAGAATATCTCTTGGACTGCATAATAAGATTGGCCAACTGCATGATAAATATCCTGAAAGACTGCTATACACGAACTATGAAGCTTGATCAATAAATATGAGCAGTTTCTGTTCCACTTATAGTATTGGTGACTACCATGTGTTTTGATAATATTCCCTTAAAATTTCTTGACACTGATAAAGAATGGTTCAAACACATTTATATTGACATGGATAGAATAAAACCCTTACTAAGTAAACATAGCCAGTAGTCATGCAGTTAAAAACAGAAAAGCTTCCACAAATGCAAGTAAATGAAGCGATGTGTTGATAATCACATTTTCCCCATTTACAAAAATGTGTTATTTCAGATACATGACAACTGCAGTACTCTAATTTCTGTCTGAAACACTCATTTCATAATTATGTGTTTTATCACATCATCTCGACAAAGATTGGGAAGTGAAAATAAGAAAATTTTGCAATGGGAAACTGCTTCCCATCCCAAAATAATAGCCTTCAACCAAAGTAGTAGCCCCTGCTTCAAACATAAGATTGGCTCTCCAGTATCTTCATTTCATTATGAATTTCATCCTCATCCCACTTTATACATGTACCACACTGGATTAAATTAGATAAACTACGATAAAACCTGACAAAACAATACCTAAAGAATTAAACTGAAGGTACAGCCGTACTAGCATAATTGTGCAATTCGATGAAACCTATAAAAGTGCACACTACTATCTACACTTTACATCAAATGTACTGGAATGCATGTAACACTCTAATTTTCTTCTTGTACACTCTACATATTTCATAAAATTAGAGCAAATATTTCTTATTGAGCTCACTGTGCAAGGAGAGTCAGTATAAGTTTCCAACCAACTGACAAGATTGAAATCGTCTCAAATTCTGCCCAAAAGTCTTTCAGTCTGATATCCATTATCTCTTCTAAAATCAGTTTTCATTAGACTTCTCATAGCTGATCTCAACAGATTTAGCAGCTGACTGGTCGATTAATGAATCACTAAACTGAATGGACCTCTTAAAACATCACATGTTTAATCCCCCCCTCCCCCAGTTTCCACAAAGAAAAAACAAGCACACAAAAAAGGTTCCCCCTCCCCAAGAAAAAAACAACAACACACATAATAGATGTCTACAAAGAGGTTGATACCTAAGACTGTGATGTCACTTCAACCCAAAGAAGCCAGGGATTGGTTACCATTACCTTAAAAAGTCATCATGCCCTAGCGATTGATGTTGGTCTCTTCCAGTCTATAGAGGGAATGCCACCGTAAAATTATTATCCTGAATATGTCACTTCCCTTTGTATGACAAAGAGACTGAAGACTGAACGCCTTAGTCTTGATACAAATTACGCAAATGCAACAGAGCATCTCTTGGATATATGGCAGTTGACTGTTACATAGTAGAGATAATATACAAATCAAAAGTTTGTGTACCCATCCCTGAGAAATCCTCTGACCCAAGAATGCTATGGTGGTATTAAAGAGTGAATAAGACCAGAAAATTCCAACAGGGTGCTTTGGAGTATTTCCAGACCTATTGGGATTCATGTGGGAAAATTGCACAGCTCATAAAATGATCTCAAACTACTGCACATACTCTGTGAAACACAACTGTACAAATTGTTTAACTTTTTTTTCCCTTTGGTTTTAATGTACTGTGGTCACTCTTAGTCCACTCTAATTCTTCACAATTTTGAATATGATCATTCACACCTAGGTATATCAAAGCTCAAACATGTGTTGTACCATGTGAATTCACAGTCCTATGCAGAGTCCAAAACCCTTCCCCATCATCACAGATTACCGAACATCTCATATGCAAGAATTGCAGATCATAAAAATACCCATGAGATAATGGGTTCAAAATTGTAGGTAGTCAGAATAAATCCAACAATTACAGATATGTTTGCGTAATGCTTCAAAGATGTGGATTTTAAGCCTTCTATTTTTACAAAGAGTCATGTCTTATCAGGTACTATGAATTAGGGCTATTAACAGAAATTTATTACAGTCCTTTATTTTCTTTTTCTTAAATCTTGAAAATCACATGGAAGAAGACTCAATCAGCACGGCATCTGTAGGCATCTTCTAGGCGAGACCACATCCTCACAGCTGGTGGTTTTGATCTGATATCCATCTCCTATTCGGGGACCTGTCGTGTAAAGGAATGAGAGGTAGTAAGGTAGAGGATGGTATCAACAACTCAACTGATAACACTGGGAGAATCCATAAAGAAAATATTATGAAAAACACAAGCACAAGTTTTCTAAACACTGAGTCATTCTGGAGGTTAAAGTATATAAAAAAGCACAGAAGGTGAAAAAGGATTTGAAGAACGTTCCTATTTCCTCACCTCCCTCTGGACAATTAAAAAAAAAAGAATAGAGAAGTACTCTGAGAGCGCAGACCTCCACCAAGCATGCAGCTCATTTCCACCACTGATCTT
This sequence comes from Diadema setosum, assembly GCF_964275005.1. NCBI lineage: Eukaryota > Metazoa > Echinodermata > Echinoidea > Diadematoida > Diadematidae > Diadema > Diadema setosum. Next base: position 2,945,429 of record NC_092697.1, read on the forward strand.
GTTCTTCAGGCGTGCTGAAAGTTGCCCGATTTCCCAATATAGAAGCCTTTTGATAGGTCATAAACTTCCAGCTGCACGGCGTGCCTTAGCAGAAACCAGAGCACGCACTTTAATAGTGCGCCTATGAAAACCTCAAAAATGCGCAGCTTGTACTCCTAAGTTCGTTGACCATACCTACCACAATATCAAATATCCTTCATAAAATCCATAAAAATCCCCGGATCACCACCTTAATTTAATCATCTGTTACTTGTGTCATTCTCAACCTTTCCTGCAAGTTTCATTCAAATCCATTAACAACTTTTTGAGTTATTTTGCACACGGACAAACCAACAAATGCCGAAGAAAATATGGTGTACAATGTATAACCTCCTCCCTTGGCGGAGGTAAAAAAAACATATTATCCTCAAAAGTTGTCATCTCTATGCCATCAAAAACTGCAGTTGATTACTCTTTGCTGACAATTGCAGAATACCCCGCACAAATCATACTATTACATCGTTGGCGAGCCAACGATCTACGATGTGCTTCCCTGGCGAGCCAACGACCTACAATGTGAATTACCTAGTTGGCGAGCCAACGGCCTACGATATACTTCCCGTAACGTATGTGTGCATGCAATCTACCATAAAGACTACTGCACAATACCCCCCACAAAATATACTACTACATTGTTGGCGAGCCAACAATCTATGATGTGCTTCCTTTTACCTGGCAAGCCAACGACCTACGATGTGAATTACCTAGTTGGCGAGCCAACGGCCTACATATGTTTGCATGCCACCTACCATAAAGACTACTGTACTACATCGTTGGACATGTTGGTGAGCCAACGACCTACATGTACGATGTGGTTTAACTCTTGGCGAGCAAACGGATCTACGATGTGGTTTACCTCGTTGGCAGCCAACGACCTACGATGTGCTTCCGCTACGCCTACGCATGCAAGCCACCCATACCACATGTACTAGCTACGTCGTTGGCGAATTGAACCAACGCAAACGTATGATATGTGCTCCCCCTAGCTACGCATGCATGCGACCTTCCGTGTACATCGTTGGTGAACCAATGACCTACGATGTATATACCTAGCCAGCTCACGCCTATATACGTTACGTAACTCGATCATACATTGTACCACCATATGGCCATTACCTCCACAGCGCATGCGCATGCTGCACTATTTGTGTGTATACTTTAATAATTAGTAACTGGACTGTCTGTATTATATAACTCTTGTAACTTTCTAACTGTAAAAAGTATGACTTTAGGTTTTCCTTCTCCATAAAGATTCATTGTTTATACATGTAAACGCTTTGTGGGATATTATCAAATGTTTTCTTAAAATTATTCATTTTGAAATAAAAATGATAATTTTCATTTTTTTTTCATTTTCCATGCCATTTGCCCAAGGATTTCTTTAAAAAAAAGACAAACACCATCACAGCAACTCACTCACTCAAAGTATACTTAGAACCTAAGAATATTGATTGTGTTATTTTACAATATATATTTATTTCATGAAATGTGTTTGTGGGATTGTATTATGTGCTCTTAAATTTTTTAGTGATGAAATGAATATGTTAATTTTTTTTTTCACTATCATACAGTATTTATTCTAATAAATACAAACACCAACGCAGCAAGTCACTCACTCAAAGTATATGTACTTATAACATAAAATCATTGACTGTGTTATTACCTCTGCCAAGGGAGGAGGTTATGTTTTCGTTACCGTTGGTTTGTGTGTTCGTGTGTTCGTGTGTTTGTGTGTTTGTCCTTGTGCAAAATAACTCAAAAAGTAGTGAACGGATTTGGATGAAACTTGCAGGAAAGGTTTAGAATGATACAAGTAACAGATGATTAAATTTTGGTAGTGATCTGAGAATTCTGGGGGAATTTATGACAGATTTTTGATATTTTGGCAGGTAGGGTCAATGAACTTGGGAGTTCAGGCTGCCCGTATTTGAGGTTTGCATGCGCGCACTGAAGTGCGTGCTCTAGTTTCTGCTCGGGCGAGGCGCGCCATGCAGCTGAGGGTTTATGATGTAACAAAGGCTTCTATATTGGGAAATCTGGCGACTTTCAGCACACAATGCTATAAGTACGTATTGGTAGAAATCACTGAAATCTCTATGGTAGAACAAGATCAGTGGTGGAAATGAGCTGCATGCTTGCCGGAGGTCTGCGCTCTCAGAGTGCTTCTCTAGTTTTACAATATATATTTATTTCATGGAATGGGTTTGTGGGACTGTATTATGTGTTCTTAAAGTTTTCACTTCTGAATAAAGGATTATAATTTTTATATTTTGCTCACTATCAAGTATCATACCATTTGCTGGTCAGAGTATTTAACACAAACATCAAACATCAAGTCACTCACACCGAGTACGGTACTTATGACCTAAAATTATTGATTGACTGTGTTATTTTGTATTGTTATTCTCTTCTTGTAACACAAAATTCTTAACGCAACCAGTCACTCACTCATTTAAAGTATTCATATGACCCGGAATGATTGAATGAATTACATCACATGATAGTGTTACAATTCTCTCCTTTAATAGAATATTCAACATATTTACATATTCCCATACATAAACAAGATGTTTTGAAACTTGAGACATGATTCTATATTCACATATTAGTATATATATATGCATCTACATAATCAAGATTTGTTCAAAATTTACGACATGATACTAAAGAAAACTTGAGCTCAAAGTAATGTTATATTCATACATTAACATTCCGACATATAATACAGGTTTTGATATATATATCTAACCTTTTCAACATATTCACATATTTACATTTATACATAATAATTACATATTTACATGTACATGAATAAGATGTTTCGAATAAGAGACATGATTCTATATTTTCATATACACATTACATAATTAGGATTTTTTCAAATTTTGCGACATGATTCTAAAGAGAAATTGAGCTCAAAGTAATGTACAGTCACATTTATGTATTAGCATTCTGACATGTCTACATGCAGGTTTGGATATTCGCTTTACCTGTTTCATTAACATAATTTAGAGCACAACTATTCGTTATTGGATCAAAGTACATGTATTTAAAATCCTGAGTTACATGCCAAAATTAGAATTACATTTACCACTTTATTTCATGGGAATATGAAATATGTAATATAATTGAAGATCTTTCTATAACCGTCAAAAGTTATTTCAAAAATTTATTATTTGGATTCATATGTTTAAACCTATGGCTGCATAATACCTATATGCTATTTAAAGAAAAAACTTTTTTATGTTCATGACTATGCAACTTTTAATTAACACGAATTAAGATATGTATTTGAAAACAGGAATAAAAGGTAATATAGAAGCACTTCAAAATTATGGTTCATAAAATCAACGCAGATCTGCAATTATGTATAATTTATTTGAAATTTATGAATTAAACAACACCATTTATTGAAACGAAATATGCATTTAAGGAAGCTTTCATTCTACACATAGTGCTCGTATGCTGTTAGAATAGAATGCTCATATATTTTATTATATCAAAACGAGTATAATAAGCATTTGGAAACCCTTTTACATAAATATGAGAAGGTATATTACAAACATGGATTTATATATTCATATAATTATTTAAAATCTACTTGGATATATTTCAAAATCAAACTGAAAATGACATAACGAATGTCATTAAAACGTAGGTAAGCATGCATTTAGAAGTTCCAAAAAATATCACAAAGTTACATTATTCTTGAATCATTGTAAGAGTAAATTTAAATGTGTATTTGGTGAACCTACAATTTCAAAGAGAAACAACTTAGTGCGTTGAAAAGAAAATAAACTTTAAAATGAATCGATGATATATTAGATGAACCCTATGAAGGGAGTTATTCTTTCAGTTCTTCATTTACTCAGTTAAGATCGACTCCTTACTCTTTCCACTTGCAACTAGCGCACTCCTCATGTTACCAGTCACGCAGGATGGAATTTTCTTCAGGTATGCTGCACTGTACTCCTTTCTGCTCAGCAGGTCGAAATTGTCCCAGTCGATGACCTCAGGGTCGCGCTTGACAAATACAACGGAAGACTTGCTGCGTGATCCGCTGCGAATCAACGTCACCTCCCCGACGTCCTTCAGGTCCGACAGCGCCTTGGAGAACTCAACGCTGCTTACGCTCCTCATGGACTTGATGCACGTAGATTTGAAGGAACGGTAGGTCAGCACACTCCCCGGTGTTCTCGCAACAGCGGCAGCCACGGTGGTTGGTGTTGGTTGCTCTTTTGCCGGAGTGGTCACTTGGGCAGTCAAATCTCGAAGTTCCTGTAAACATCAAAATAAAATCGAGAAAAAGAATAATTAGATATACTAGATAATTACCTGCTTTAATTGAAATGGAAACAGTACTATCAGTGATTTACTTCAATCAAATTGAAAAAAAAAATAAATTTAAGAAAAAATAATTAGATTTACGAAATAATCACCTGCTATATAGACACAGTACTACATGTATTTAGTGATTAAGAGCAATTTAACTTGAAAATTATTTTACGATCAACTTGCAAAGATGTATTTTGATTATTAATATTTTGTCCATTTCTCAAATCCATACATATAGTATGTTAAAAATAATAAATGTGAAAATCATGAATGTAATCAAAAAAGTAAACATTTCCATATCCTTAAAAGTATCAGTTTTAAAAATTGCATGATATCTGCAATATAATTACATAATGGTTTAGGTTTAGATATATTACTTACCGTTAGAAAAGTCTCTTTCTGTCCCTCGATGTACTCGACAAACTTCTGAGCTGCCACGAGGCTTTCCATGCCGATCTCGTAGTCCGGTGAAGCAGGCGTAACCCCATTGAGCAGGTCCTCGATAACCGATGTCAGGACGTGGATTGGTGCAGCCAGCCGGACAATGAGGTCAAACTTCTTGGTCTGTGGTGGCGTCAGTCCTTAAATGATGGCCTGGTTGATTGATTCTATGTACTGTTCACATTCCTGTGTGAAAGAGTACTTCACTCCTTTCTTGTGAAAGTTCTCCACGATCTGCAGAACATGTGTAATTGCCGGCGATCCACAGTCGAGGAGACGACGGCGTGCTTCTCGCGTATTGCTAGGAAACGGTCGCAGACAGTCAGGGAAGTGGATTAAGAGTCTCTCCATCATGCCGCTTCCTATATCGAGAGCGGTCAGTTGGTGGGCTGCTGGTCCTGGTTGCGTTGCACCCAAGATGGAGAACGCACGTCCAGTTTCTATTTCTTGCTTGCTTTGAGTCACGTGTGTGGTCGAGACTTTCTCACCACTGAACAAGTGGCACAGCGTGGCGATATCCCCGGTCGCATTGTCTCCGTCATTCTTGGCCATCTTCAGGAGAACAGCGTGTATTTCGTTGGACACCATCATACCATTCCCCTGCACCAGACGCGTGAACAGTCCAGCTGACGCAGCCTTCCCGATGATGAGGGAGTTCGCGTCATCCAGTGCAGTTGCCAGTGCATGAAGATGGTCCGTGGTTCCCAATTGAATGGCCTGGGACTTCCCAGTCGAGGGAGGCCCTACGAAGACAATGTACATGTTGGCGTTTGTCGACATCCCATTGTATTTGATCGTTGATCTTTCCAAGATGAGGTACGCTGTTGTGGCTAAGATGCTGTCAACTAAGTACCCCTCACAGGTACTAATTGCCAGTGCGTGATCTCTGAAGTAGCCCCTTATGCCGACGGGAAACATACTACCGTAGTCAAAAGGTGATGCTCGTAGTCTTGAATGAAGGTTAGCCCGTGTCTTACAATTCTGCCTGGCCACCGCGGTCATGCAAGACATGATGGTACGTTTAGAAGAGAAATTTCGCAAAAATATCGAGAGTAAACTGTGCCCAACTATGAAACGAATGATTACACTTATCCTCATTACTCCTATTTATACCCTTATCTCTATGAAGTTCAATGAAAAGTTGTATAGCTTTGATCTCACGGTCAACACCGCGGCCTTTTGTTTGAGGATTACTGTAGAACGGTAAGCAAAGGTAAATTACCACATAACCACTGTCTTTTGTACTTCAAGACTAGCACGCGACTTATAATGGCAATTCGCCGTCATGTCATGTAACACAAAAGCTTTTGTTTCTTTTTGTATCTTAGAGTACATCAGAAAGTGTTAGAAGTTACCGGCAAGTGATTTGTATACAATGTGTTATCTGTGTATCGTATCAGTTCTGTATCTATATGTTTCCCTCCAAGAGACACCTTTTATAGCATTTTTTTCAGTCTGTGTCCTGGGTTTTGTTGTTAGCCTACATTTTTTTGTGGTCAAAATTTGACGTTTTTAAAACAAATAATAATTGAAATGAGAATTCATTATATTAACCTAAATTTCAGCGATGCCCACATAGATTGTTTCTCTATAACTGTGAAAACAGTGTACCTATAATAGTGTATGGTCATAATTCAAAACCTGGAAACGATTCTGTATGGCAAAGAGAAGACGCGCATCATTTAGATATATATCTCTATGGAGACTCCAGTTAACTTCCTCCATGCATGCATATACATAAAATTATAAATAGGATACGAAATATATGTATATCACTTTTGCTTTGTAATTAGTTCAGCAGGTGTTGTTGATGCCATTCGATCCTTTCCAGTTCACATCGTAGGTCGTTGGCTCGTTGGTAGCTATTTAGGGGGCAGGCAGTGACGTCATACTATGCGTCCTTGGACATCGTTGGTTCGTTGGACAGCTCACATCGTAGCTCACATCGTAGGTCGTTAGCTCGTGGGCAGATATTTTGGGGCAGTGACGTCACAGATGCATCCTTGGACATCGTTGGTTTGTTGGACATTGTTGGTTCATTGGCGGATAAATCAATCCTTTCCAATTCACATCATAGGTCGTTGGCTCGTGGGCAGCTATTTACGGGACAGGCAGTGACGTCATAGATGCGTCGTTGGACATCGTTGGTCCATTGGCAGCTATTCAATCCTTTCCACTTCACATCGTAGGTCATTGGCTCACTTTCATAACATGCTCTCGTAGTGTGGGGTGTTCTGTAGTTGTTCCCAATTTAGTATGGATCATGCAGAGTTGGCATAGCAGCATGTGGCAGTATTCTCTTATGTGTGTGTATGGTGGACGATTTCATTACATTGGCCCATACACCTTGCAAGGAGTGAAGTGGGAGGTGGATCTCTCTGGAATGTGGGGCCTCTATTGTATTTCTTTAACAGAAAATAAAGTGATTTGACTCTCTATAGTACTAAAGGGAATTGAATGATTACTCAAAATATTGCTCAGTTGGGATTGCTGGGAAATCTGCTATAGTACTTTAAGGGGCTGATGGAAGCTAAAAGAAAGAATAATGACAGAAAGAGAAAGGGAAAAACCCACACATTTTCAACTTGGTAAATGGAGGTCACTGACATCACTAGACAAGGAGAGAAAATTTGGTTTAAAGGAAAAAAAAAAGAAAGGAAGAAAGGAATTGTCTATCTGTTTACATGCAATACAAATTGCACACCACCGCAGACATCTTTGATGGGCTACCAATATATTTCACTGGCTACTGGTTATTGGACTCTACCAAGTCGGTATCAGGTGCCTTACTCACCGCAAGCTTGAGAGCCTGTTCCAAGTCCTGGATGAGATCCTCGACGTCCTCCAAACCCACAGAGAGTCGGATGAGACTGTTGTCGATGCCCAGCTCCTTGCGCTGCTCGGGAGGCACGGACGCATGTGTCATGACGCCACTGTGAACGACACAGAAACACCACGGAAACATGCTTGATACTACCTCATTGTGGGAAAAATACAAGGGCTGCATGACAAAATCAGAGGTGTACGCTAATAGCGTTTCTTGCTACTAAATCAGAAACATTCTCGGCATAAAACTTTTGCAAACTGGAGCAAACAGCTTTTTTTTTATAGCATAACTGCCATCCATGAAAAATTATGAGTATATTACATGTACTAGTAAAACAGGGATTTTTAACTTTTGCATGCATTTTTAATACTTTTGCGAGCCTTGGTGGCTCACAAAATTGGCAAAATTGTAACATACATGATAATTTCTGGTTTTACAGTATTTTTCATAATTTTATCCTAATTGCTGTAAAACCCAATAGGCAGGCTGCAGAGTGCAGTTTACCAGTGTCATCATGTGATAGTCTTCTATGTGCATGATATTACGGGCTGATTTTGCTACAACACACATTTCCCAAGGACACTTGCCGGAGTATACTCGGGACTCGTCCTAAAGAGTTAACTATTTGTGAGCGTGCATCACAAAACAAACAAAAAGTCGCAGCCCTTGATTTTTGTACGCGAGGTCTCAAAAAAGGTGAAATGGGTCAACCGAGTCAATGTTGAGTTTGTCATATTTTCTGAAAGAGCTTTCCTTTTTCTACATTATTCTTTAGTTTGGGATCATAACATGAATGGCAAATGGGGGGAGAGTAGAATAATCAGGTTTGTCTTTTGAGGCCCCTATTCATTTCTTGAAATCCTTTGCTCACTCTTCACTTTCAAATCTAATAACTTTTGAATGGATATTGCTACTTCTTTGAAAGTTGGCATTAATCATGGATAGAATGTGTTATTAGAGCACGCCTAATTTCAGCTTAATCTGATAATCTCTTCATTGTTGTTGCTCCTGTGGTTTACATCCTGTGTTTTGTCCCTTTCATCACACAGCTAGCATGGCTAGGTAAAGATTAAGCACTAGGTAAAGATTAAGCCCTGTACTTCAGAGCCTCTTTTGTCAGTTCACACTTTTCCAGAGTGTGTGCTTCTTTCCAGTATTTAGATAGGTTCGGGGAGTCCATTTGAGTTGAGTTATACATCATTTTAAAGCTTAGAGTCTGCTCTTTCAGAATCCGCCCTTAACTAAAAATCCATTTCTGGCGACTTTTTATTTGTTTTGTGATGCAGGATCACATTTTATACAAAAACAGAAACACCTGTAAAACGATGCAATTCTTGGTGGTGATAACAAACAACAACAATGAAGCTAAAGAAGTAGAAAAATATACAAGAAATTCCTCCTGACAAACGCAGAAAATTAACTAACAACCTAAAGGGTGCAAACTTGGTGGGATTTGTAAACCAACGTTAAATCTATGTGGACTTTTACAGTATTGGCAATAAACTTCATGCACTTTCTAAAGCACTGATGAGTTTCACCCTACTGTTTTCTGACAGGAAGTTTCTTTTGAGGAGGTTATATTCAATGCATGTCAGTGTTATGCCCAGCAGTTACTTGGACAATGTGCTACAGATGGCTATGCATACGGCAAGCCAAATATCTCATAAATAAATATCTCATTGAAAAACTCAGTTCATCCACTGATAAACTTTTTTTTTCAGTGACAAACTAAAGTTTACTGATCGATAAACCAAGCTTTATTATTTATGGGACATCTGGCTTGCCATATACCTGGAGTTTGGGATCACAGCAACACACAGCTCCCACATTATAGTGTACTTACGGCAGCTCAGCCAGACTCTCGTAACCCCCAAGGCTCTCAGCCAATGTGAAGATTTTGAGGCTCTTGAGGAAGACCTTGGAGTTCTCGAGGTCGCCCTTGAGGTAGAACGTCACCATGCCTCCAAATCCCCTCATTTGCCGCTTAAAGACCTCATACTGAGGATGACTGGGAAGACCTGGGGTTGGGTGGAAGGTCAAGATGGACAATCTTGTTTAAAAAAATTAAAACATCTAAAAATCTGAGACAAGCCACATCCAGGTTGGTTGGGACATATTTGCAAATGGTTGTAACATAATTTCTATGGCCTACTGGTGGTTAATCTTAAATGTGTGAAGAATGAGCATAGTTGCTGTCCTAGGATGAACAATGGCAATACAGGTTACTGTATACGCCATATATTCAGCGAGTCTAAATTTTTGCGAATCAGAAGATTTGCGATCGTGGAGTGCTGTACCGAATGAAGAAATGTATATATGCACGCCACATTCATATCGGGAACGGAGTCATTATTTTCCTGCGTCTTTAATTTCGTGAATAGCACCAGATTCGTGAAATTCAAGAAAATAAAAGCCTCGCAAAATATTTGGCGTATACAGTTACTCAAACCTAGCTTTTACTGTAAAGTAGATAAGAAAATAAACCCACTATCATTTCTTTCTTTTTTTATTCAGCACATATTGTCAGGTATAGTTAAGGTTTACATGAAAGTGATAAAAGGCAAAGCTCAAATTTAGAGAATGGGATTGACAGCATCCAAACTTTGCATTCCTTGCAAAATGTAATCCATGATGACTCAACAATGACACCAGTAACAATGGTGTTGAGTTTTTTTTATTCCTGAAATGCTAAAATATCCTGCCCGCTCTACGAAACACTTAATATCAAAGTGCAATATATTCAATGTGAGATCACAGAAAATTAAGACAAACATGGGAGATGATTTATCTTATATTTAACCCATAGTAGTAGTTATTAAAAGTCAATGTAACCGGCACTGTAAGGAGTGGAATGCGAAAGTATTTGCATGCTTTTATTTTTGCACTAGCTTCTGGTTGCGAAAAATGCGTGGAAAATTTCAGCACTGCAAAAATTTCTACTTCTACGGGAGTAGTCTTCAATGTGTTAATGTCAATTACCAGTTATTACCCATTGTCTGATGACTTTGAGGATGACTTTGAGTACACAATCCTCTAACCACAGGAAGCAATACCAAGTTTACAACTAACCAGATATCTTTTGTATAACTATTGAGGAAGGAATGGTCTCACAACATCTCAGGAAATTGCTGCTGAGAACGCCCAATCCTGTCTGAAACCCATTCTGCTGATCAGACCCACCTGGATATATGACCTTTCTGACCCGAGGATTGCTCTCCAGGGCCTTAGCAACGGCGAGGCCATTCTTGTAATGCTGCTTCATTCTGATGTGAAGCGTCTTCAGACCACGATTGACCAGGAAACAGTCAAATGGTGATGGAACACTGCCACCAGCTGTGAGTGATTCAGACACAAAATTTACAACAGTTTAGATGAAGTATGTCAAAACTCCCACGGCATAACTAATATATCAAAGATCATAATGTGAACAAACAATAATAAAACTAAAAATTTCAGCTTTGGAAAAGAAGCATAAACACAAAACTGGAACGAAACTAACAGACCAAACGAGACAAACAAAACACAAAAGGATAAGGAGGATCATGTGAAATTCATGCAACAGCAGTTAGGGAACTAAAGGCTGGGACAGAGCAGGTGAATACTGCTTATACAATAAAAGTGATCCAGTGTAGTAAATCTGAGTGAAAAATTGCACACTAGTCCCTGCCCCCCCCCCCCCCCATATGATAAGTGGTCCATATATGTTTGCCTTCTGTGTTTGTCATTTTACCTCTGACAAAGATTGTGCTGGGATCAAAAGTTCAAACCCCTTTTCAATCAGTATTGATAAAGTGTACAGAATTGGCAGAAAAATAGGGTCATTTTAAAGTTAAGAGTACAACTCCTACACTGGGTAGTAGAATTTGGCTTTGATCAAAGAGTGAGCAGCCTGCAGAGCCAGACTTGAGGTAATCCTCTTGCACCATGGCCAACATCTTCTAATATAAGAAAATATCTCTAGGGCCTCTTCAGAGTATTAAAACAAAGCTCTCTGTATCTGTCAGTTGTTGTGTGGGGAGGTATCCCTCTATCTGCACCTGTTTCAATACTCATTCACAGTGTTTATAGACCTCTAAAAACTTTTAATACAGGCATTCTGGTTAACAAAGATTTGCACCCTGTGTTCATCATGGTGACAATGAAAGATTGGAGAATCAAAAATTACTTTAGTGCAATGTTTAAACAATGCTTGGTCTTTTATCTGAGTCTTGAAATTATTATCATTGTTTGTTTGTTGTTGTCGTTTTGGGTTTTTTTTGTGTGTGTGTGTTTTTTTTTTGCTACAATACAACCTGTAGTGTTTGTGCAGTTTATGATAACTATAACATATCTCATTGGAGATACTGTCAACAGAATTTATCTGAACTTCTGCACAATCTTTGTTGGCAATATAGCCTTTGGAACAAGAAAGATAACACTCTGATTTGAAGCATCTCAATATGCCAGTAGCTTGTGATGCATAGGGGAGGGGAGGTGGTGGTTAAGCAAGAAATGTTTTGTCTAAAATCCATATGGCAATTTTGATTTATGTTTGACCAATTACATATCTGTCACAACTGCTCCATGCACTGGTGAGAATGTTAGTGTTTGCCTGATGTAATGGATTGCCACAATCTCTTGTAGTTTGTAGTCTTCACACCAATGTCATTGATATTAGAATAGCTGGTTGTGTTTATGTAAACGCCCACTCTCAAGTCAACCACTTGGAACTGGTCACTGAATTCATGCTGCCTGAAATGTACAAGATATAACCATACATCTGGTATACCTGTGATGCATAAAGAAGGGGGGGGGGGGGGGGTCACGGTGCCGATGATATGATGATACAACCTACTGTATGTCCTCTCAGAGATCAACATATCTTCTCAAAGACATCACAGGATTCCACAAAATCACCCCTTCGAGGTGATTCTACCGCAGGCCTACCAGTTCCCATAACCTATCATTTTATGCAGTAGGTGCAGTATGCATTCAGATGCAAACCTGCATGGAGGTTTTAATAAGTTGGCCTTTTTACTATTAAGTAAAATCAAAGTAACAGAATGGTAGCAATCTCATCAAAATTTGTCTTAAAGTAAGAAAGTTACTGAGTTATATTTACTCACAACCACAGGAATGCCAAGTACTTGTTACAGTGATGTTGATGTCACGGCTTTTCAATATCCCATTCATCCTTACACAAACTTATACTACACTAAAATTCTTTTTACATCATTCACATCATAATATATCATGATTATTTAGCCATGATGTCATGTTTTAGCTAATGTTATAGTTGGTGAATAACTGTCAAAAACCTAAAAATATCCAAAGTTGATGAGATTCAAACATCGAACATTACCTGATGATGTTCCATTTGTTAAAGGGATGGTACAGTATTGGTGGAGATGAGAATTGGGCTTTTAACTTTTTGCAAGATACCAAGAAAACATTTTTGATACAGTACAAAACATACCATTTTAAGAGGAATTCAAAGTTTATTTGATGAAAATCGGGTTTAGAATGACTGTAACATCTAAAAACAAAGTAAAACAAAGCGATCATAATAAAGTGTGGGTCCCACTCCTTATTAGAATCGCTCTTTTTTTAGATATCTCAGCCATTTCAAAACCAATTTTCATCAAATAAACATTGAATTTCTCATTATCTCACAAAAAAAAAAAAAAATGTTAGAAACATGAAATTAGGTCTCAACCAAAACTATACGATCCCTTTAAAGTTGACTTCAGCATGGTGTGGAATGGAACTATAGCAGAAATGTATTTTCTGTTTCTTGTTTTCAGGTCAGACCATTCAACCCTTTCCACCACCACCCCCCCCCCCCCCTTTTGCTCAATTCTATACTGTTTTTATTTTTTCAGCTTGTTTCATTTCACTCTGAATTTTCTCCCTATCTATAATTCTGTCTCAGGTTCAGGATATTGCATCTTTGTTCATCTTTATCCTTCACAGGTTGTCCATCTATGTCCTCTATAGAGACCATTAACCCTAAAAGGGCCGGGCTTTTTTGGCTATGCTCAGACCGGGGGATGTCTGCGGCCGTCAGATGGTAAAACGGTCTATCTCGAAAATTGCTGTTCTGAGAAAAATGACTTTAAAGTTTAGAGGTTTGAGCTTTTTTAGGAGATGGGTATAATGCATTTTTAGCAATGGGACACGAAGAAGCATATTAAACACTGATAACTGAAGAATTTTGTACTTATTTGGGGTTTTAATTATAAAATAAATGAGATTTTTGTGCAGATAGACTGTTTAACCACAGCACATGTATACACTCCCGCTACACATCATAAGATGGTAAAATGGTCTATCTTCTAGATAGACCACAAACACTATGTAAACTGGTCTAACTCGAAGATAGACCATTTTACCATCTGACAGCGATGATTTAAAAAAATCTCAGTTAAGAAGGTTATATGGTTTATGTAAAAGATAGCTCGTTTTACCTCCAAACGATATTACAGACAATGGGCTAACTCAAAGATAGACTGTTTCACCATCAAATCTGAGGGAAAAATACAAAAAAGTACCAAGATAGCGGAAATTATCTCTATTTTCTCGATAGCACCATTGGAAAGTGCACCCTCACATGTCCCAGAAAGTGAATTTACCTCAAAAAGTCAAATTTTCGAGTTATACCGTTTTACCATCTGACGGCCATCTGGTTGTGCATCTGTGGTTCATCTATGTATATTTGCATTCTGTGTCTTCATTTTGCCTCTGACATAGTTACTGCTAATATTGAAAGCTCACATCCCCTTTTTTGGCTCAAGTCTACTGCACTGCCTGGCTGTTCTTGAATATTAAAGCAATAAATGACAGCTCATTTCCCATGCTGGCTAAATGGAATATCTGTGAGCACCCACTGACAGAATAGATGATATGTAATCATTTCTACATAGTGATACAAGGAATCAAACATGCAGATGTATTTTTCTGAAATTAGGAGCCCTAAGAATTTCCCATCACAAATACAAACAATTCAACAGTGATACAAAAGGTCTGTAGTGGTATTCAGGTCACAAAAGCACAGACTGACTGCCCACTAAACATCAGTGACTCTACTTGACTCTACATGTCTCACCATACAGCTGGAAATGGAGTTTCTTGAAGATGTCCTCATCGTTGCAGGCGACCAATCCCATGACGACGTCTGAGTGGCCATTCATGTACTTGGTGGCAGAGTATAGGACAATGTCCGCCCCGTGGTCCAAAGGCCTCTAAAGTTGACAGTTAGGAGGGTAACAACAAAAAACTGTCAGTAATTGTATACACCATGTCACATATTTGAGAGTATTATCAAAAATTTTGTGAGTTGACCAATATTTGCAAAATAAAAGAAACACGCAAAAAAAAAAAAAAAAAAAAAAAGGTAGTCGCAACGCAAATTTAATGCAAATTGCTTCTGGGCTAGAAAAATTGCAATTGATTTGCTCTTTGATGAGGATTGATACCTACTGTAAAAGTGGAAATTTTCAGGGTGTCGAAATTTTCGCGCATTTCGCGCAACCAGACGCTAGCGTGAAAATAAAAGCATGCAAATATTTTTGCTTGCCATATGTTCCAGTAGACGATGTCTTGATTCCGTGGAATTAAAAACATGTGAAACACTTCTCAACCGGCTGAGCATGAAAAGTTAGCTGAGTGAAAATATCCACTTTTACAGTATTTCTCATTCCTTTGCTGTTATATATGATGTTAATTCAATCAAATGCATAGTTACCTAACAAATCAAAATTTGCAAAATGTAATATTCACAAAATATACAGCGTCTTAAAAGAAAGAAGCAGGTTTACCACTGCATTCACACTGATTACAGATGATTAACTCACTAAGACCTTGCAACAACTTATCATCATTTCACATCTACAGAGCTTCTTGGAAAGGGGGAAATTTATGTGGACATTGCAGGATGTTGGCCGTTCCACACAGGCACAACCTGTAGCAATGCAAGAGCAGCCATTGCAGTGTTGCAGTCTTTTTCCAACTTGATGTGCTCTGTTTGGCAACAGGCTCATGTGTCTGGAATCTAATTTTCAAAGATCAGAGATGATCTAATTTCGCTAGTCTTTATTGTA
Source organism: Diadema setosum (assembly GCF_964275005.1). Lineage (NCBI taxonomy): Eukaryota > Metazoa > Echinodermata > Echinoidea > Diadematoida > Diadematidae > Diadema > Diadema setosum. The sequence continues at coordinate 2,961,149 of NC_092697.1, forward strand.
TCACCACAACCTTCCAGGACCCTGTTTTATGAAGAGTTATAATTGATTACATAGTTGATTTCTATCATACGTCTATGGCAGTTTGTGTGGTATAAAGGGAATTTATCATCAATTATTATATCTTTTAATAAAACGGGGCCGTGTTGGACCAAGGCACATCGCCGCCTCTGAGTAGACTTACTAACTTTATAACCAACGGTAGGTGGAGTTTATTAAAGGGATCGTAGTTTTGGTTCAGACCTAATTTCAGGTTTCTAACATTTTTTGGTGAGATAATGAGAAACTTTTTATGAAATATGAAAGAGCATGTAATTCTACGAGGAATTAACGATTATTTGATGAAAATTGGTCTTGAAATGGCTGATATCAAAAAAAGAGCGATCGTAATAAAGTGTGGGTCTAACACTTTATTACGATCGCTCTTTATTATGATCGCTTAATTTTACTTTGTTGTTTCAGTCATTCCAAACCCGATTTTCATCAAATAAACTTTGAATTCCTCTTAAAATGGTAAGCTCTGTACTGTATCATAAGTGTTTTCTTGATATCTCGCAAAAAGTTAAAAGCCCAATTCTCATCTCCACCAATACTGTACCATCCCTTTAAATTGATTACTGAATTCTGATGTGAAAGCTTGGCCAGGTGTATGAAGGCTGAGTGCCTGGGCACATTGAGGGTTAACCAATGCTACATGGAGCACCCACATGTCAGTACGCTATGTGTACAGAGTGGAAAGCAAGCTTACCTGAAAGTAGGGTGAGCTGAATGTGTTGTCAGTAACCACGGCAACTCCCGGCTGTCGGTGGGCGATGTCACTGACCGCCTTGATGTCCACCACCTTTAAGGTAGGGTTGGTCGGTGTCTCCAGCCAAACAAACTGTAGAGGAAAAGTAAAAGTACACACAATCATTGCTTTGATAACAATACTGTTGTAATAATGTGTTTTTTCTCAATAATTAACAGTAGGAATTTGCAATGAAAAGTTCATTTACAATATTAAGCTACTGGATAAAATACACTTTCATCAGAAAGTGACATTTTAGCACAAACCACATTAATGTCACTGATTACTTGGTAGCTTTAAGAAGCATACACTAGTAAATGAAACAATGGGGAGAATAATGTATGCAAACTGTTTTTTGTTATTATATTTAGGTATGAGGATGAGCGGTCAATGCAAATGACACTGCTGACTTCAGTCACATGTTTGAGCAAATATGAGATAATGCCCAATATTTCTCCACTAAACCTTTCCTCATTCAGATATTATAATGTTAGGACTCCATAACATTCTGAAAAATGCACTATTTTATATACAGTGGACTCCCATTATAATGACATCCTTTTGGGACCAGCAGTTTTCTTTCATTATATCAAAATTTTGTTACATCTGAACAAATAAACAATGAATAAAAATAGAGCGGATAATGTTGCAGACTAAGTGTTTACTTTGTTGTACCAAGAATTTCATTATAACCATGTTCATAATAACGGGAGTGCACTGTATATTTATTTTTAGAGGGGGTAGTAGGGGTAGTGGTAATAATTTCTTTACTTGTTTGTGAATGTTTATTTTCTGTGTTTCCACTTTAATAGAGTTTTACTCAAAATTTTGAAGACTCATCAAGAATCAGCTGCTTATGCACTTTCCCTCACCTTCGTGTTCGGCCGCATGGCTGCTGCTACCCGCTCGGGGTACCGCGCATCGACAAACGTGGTCTCGACGTCAAACTTTGAGAGGATTTTCTGGAAGTAGCGGTTGGTGCCCCCGTAGATGTCATCCATGCTGATGAGGTGGTCGCCAGCTTGCATCAGGTGACAGATCGCCATGGTAGCACCAAGTCCAGAGCTAAAGGCTAATGCTGTATGGGTCATGGGAAGAGGAAGAGAGAAAAAAAAATGCTTCAACTACAGCAAAAACAAAATTACTTGTATAACATGATGAATAACAGAAATAATAATACTAACAGTGCTTAATACAAAATTTTAACAAATATCAAAACTTTTATGGCTTTCCTCTTCGACTTAAACACAAATACAGAAAGGAGATAAAGAAAGACTGCAAAATATTGTTCTTAAGTTGATGCTGAATAAGAACAAGTCACGTAGCAGAAACATACGCATGTATGCAAACTGGCCAACAGTGCTTGTGCTCATGTACAGTAGACCCCATTGCATGGAATTGGAATGAGGAATTGTGGAGGCCTCACAGCCTAGAGCAACTTGTGCTATCAAAAGCATAGTTGAGATATCGGGTGTATCCTGCTTTGCGTAGGTCCTAAAAAGAACACAATGAGGTTGTGGATTGGTGTGATGTTTCTGATAGTTTGATATTACTACTGAAACTCAAAAAATTATTTTGCTCTGGTTTCACTGTCTGGTAATAATTATCTTGATGTTAGTAACACTGACAATGCATGTTTTTACTCCTTAGTACATTTAAATAATCTATACTTGTTGCTGTTTTGCTGTTGCTGTTGTTTTGTTTTTGTTTTTGATGCTGTTGTTGTTGTTTGGTTGTGTCAAACATGAAAATTCAGCACTAGCCTATCACTACCAGTCACCCAAACATGCAGAGTACCAAATAATGAATGTTGACACTGAATAATCTAGTTCGCTCAAGAATAGGCAGGTGGGCGTGGTCAGTTTTATTACCATGCTTGGCTCCCTCGATAGCGGCAACACATGACTCCAGGCAGGTTCGTGTTGGGTTTCCCCCACGGCTGTACTCATATCCCTGTGATAAGGACAATTGGGGAAAATCATGTTGAAATCATCAACTACCACAACAAAATAATGTTTTCCAGCCAACACTGTATACACCACTGTACATGCCAACTCAAACAAGCTTTGGGTCTGTTTCATGGACGGATACAACCCAAAACACAATGCCTCTGACAGCTACAATGTATTGGGGTGGATGCATACAAAATGTACACAGTAACAACAATGACTTTCACTTGAAGGACAGAATTCGGCCTTGGGTGACACAATGTTTACAGAACACAAGGCTTGTACAATTGTACAGACCTATATTTTCGCAATAAGGAGGTCACAGACATTTTCACAAGTGGTTGTTGGTTTTTTCTTTCTTTTTGCTATTTGACACCAAGACTTACACGTAGATGCACTAATGCCTGTCCGTTCACAATATTTCCATGTGTTCTAAATTTGCGGCCCAACAGTGATTCCCAGAATTCACAAAAATTACAGCTTTAACGTTTATAGTAAAGTATGTAACATCCTAGAGATGATACATTGTACAACAAGCAGAATCTCTATCGCTCCTTATCTATTTCTCTCTCTCTCAAAAAAAAAAATAAATAAATAAATAAATAAAAAAAAATCCAGACCAAATAAGAAACACCTTGTACTACATGTAGGGCTGTACATGTATCCAATATATATATATATATATATATATATATATATATATATATATATTGTTTTGTTTTTGTTGTTGTTGTTAATAGTAGATAAATCCAAGTGATGGAGGATGCAGTTTCACAGTTAAGACAAAGTTTATTACTTTTGCTAGGGAAGCAGAACAGAATATTGTACTGTATGTATGAGCACTACAAATGTATGACTCATTCATGTATTCAGAATAATCATTTGACTAATTTCACTAAAAATTCAGTAACCTGTATACTTTTATGAAGATCATGATTTTATTTTTTGTTATCTAGAAACATATTTTTTTTAAACACATCAACTTTTCTGAGTCTGTGACAAGTTGAGTCTTAACAGATTTACCAGTACTTGAACATGGTTACTGCTTTTAAATGCCTCTTATGATCTCAACTAACTGACTGACAGTAATTTGACAAGCCTGGACAGAAAGTGTTGTATGATGCAGTGAAGTTTAGAACTATTTGATCAAAGTACAATGTACTGTATATTTAGAGTGTCTGGAAAGTTTCTGGTACAATTGCAGGAAGCTCACTAACGAGTTAGGGACACTGAGTTCACAGATAGTGGTGCTCTTGATAGGAAGTAATCCAATTCAGAGCACAGGAAGAGTTTTACATCCACCTGTCACCTTGTTACAGTAGCACCATCAGGTTGGTCACACACACCCTGTTTCAGAGTGTGTTGACCATCATTGCTTTTAATTTTTGGGATTACACTATGATTATCAGTAATCAATGGGAGGTGATGACCTGACAGTTGCAATGACTACCTACAGACGTACAAACTAAACATTCTTATTTTATCTGTACAGCTGTACAATGTACATGTACTCAAAAAAAAAAAAAAAAAAAAAAATGCCGCAGAGAAAAGGGTATTATAGAAGCAGAGCATGTACCGATAGTCTTGAAAGGAAAACTTCTAGATGAATTTTGTCTATTTCCAGAGCATTTTTATGACATGTACAAAATGTATTCTCCTCATTGAAATACTCATGAGTTTGCTTAAAACTTGCCCCCCCCCCCCCCCAAAAAAAAAAAAAAAAAAAAATTGATATGCACCAAAGGAAGTTCAGCATGATTGAATACATTGTATCATCTGTGTTTGAACTTTGGAATCTGCTTGAATGTGATCAACTGTGACAGCCATGCAGCCATATCACCTGAGGACAATAGTGTGTACACACTACACAGTATCAGGAAGTTGTCCAATCAGAGCAAAGAGACATGTCCCCACCCTCCTCCCACCTCCTCCTGTGTGCACTGATATTCAGTGACCCTATTCTTTCTTTCTTTGTTTTGAATAAGGGTCTACCTACTGGCAATTTTCCGCACAAAAGGCGTATTCTTCTTAACCCATATCGGGCCAACGCACTTGTGTATTTCAACAAACACTGCAGTGGCCCAGCACCGTTTGCACACACGCCGACAGGTAGACAACTCTCCAAACAATCGCTCTTCATTAGCAAACAGTAAAGAAAACATAGAAAAGTTATATATCATTTGAAAGAAGATAAACAGTTCAAGGCATGGGAAGCATCTCATCTCTTTTGGTCAAAAGGAATTACGTAAGAAAGATACATATTGTGTAGCTTCCAGTTAAAACAACCCACTTGGAGAGCTCACTGTCCTACATATTGTACATGAACAGTTCCACTACACTGTATTCTAAGGGAAACTAGCATTAAAAAATAATTTAATCAAACAATAAGATGTCCATGAAGTAAAATGAATTACCTGATCTCTAGTGTTCATGATCCTCAAAAAACTAGGAATTGAGCTATAGTATAGAGTTTCGTGTGTTTTTAATTCCGCGGAATCAAGACATCACGCACAGGAACGTATGGCAAGCAAAAATATTTGCGTGTTTTTATTTTCGCGCTAGTCTCTGGTTGCGCGAAATGCGCGAAAATTTCAACACCGCGAAAATTTCCACTTTTACAGTATTCATAACAGCATAGATATAAAAACCCTGCATTCTGCAGAGTCATCACATGATTCACATGTTTTAGCGTACACATTGTTTACACAGAACACACACCCTCATACATTGTAATTGGACAGTCACTATTCTTCATACTTGCCCATTCAGATAAGTGAATTTCAAAGTCCAGAGTGATTCTGCAGCATGTTTATTGCTACTGCCCCTCAAAAGTATTTTGTACATGAATTATTGACAGAAATAAAGCAGTGCATAAACTATAACTTGTACCAATGCTGTTTGCATAAAGATTTACATACTGGAAACCGACAATTTACTACAGAGGCTAGAACTGAATGCATCCTGTGTGAAATAGTTGCCAGCTTGTGAATCTCACAGCACCTTTTACTGAAGCTTGATATGATTTTGGGGTTATTACCAAGGTACGATGTAACTGTCTGACCAAGAACAGCATAAAGTCTATGATCATAATTTTCATCATTTAACAGTTTTGAAAGACTACTTGCATTCTTCCAAAGCAGGATTTTTAACAGCTGACAATGTACAATGTGTAGTGTTCAGCGGTACACTCTTGTACATCCAGCATGTTGCATTTGACTTCACTGTCAGTGTTGTTTTTCATGGGGATCAAGGAACAAATTACCAATGGACAGTGCACAAAGTCGGATGTTGCCTCCTACAACGTGCATACATGTGAAGAGTTTGTTTGCAAAAACCGATAAGTCCATTTTTGAAGATTTTGAATTAACGTCTCTGTCATAAAGTACAAAATAATACCTTTTAAGATATCATTGGTCATTACATATAAAGGTACATTTTTTAAGTTATGGTCAAAAGAAGCAAAAATTTTCTTATTATTCTCTTTATTTTTCTTGATCTTTAATCGCAAATATCTCCATTTGACAAATATGGACTTATCGGTTTTTGCAAACAAACGCTTCATGTAATACACTGCAGTTAATGTTTAACAAAAAGAAAAAAAAAACAAATAATACAATTGTAGTTCTTTCATAAATGAGGGTATGACAGTGATTTGCAAACATAAAGTACATGTATGAAGATTACTGTATCTCTCATTCCTTTCTTGTTTTAGACCACACTCCCCCCTACCCCCCCCCCCACCCGCTATTTCACAATCAATTCAATTTTACTCTGATACAATTGTACTTAAACTTCATTATCTGCAACTGTACTTTGTTACCCACACGATAGCATTGTGCAATATCTATCATAATGCATTGATCACTCCAATACTGCTTTTTGCTTATCGCATGGCCTTTCTACTTTCAAAGCCCCATTGTTTAACTAATGGTGATATCTACAATAACTGGTGGTTTGAACTCTCAAACACATTGGAATGTTAATGATCATATAATTAGCCTACAATGTAGTCAGCTTTAATGTACAATTTATTTGTTAAAACAAACACACACACACACACGCATGCATTGTACTTAATAATCCCAGGGAACATCTACTGTAAAAATGAATATTTTCGTGCCACTAATTTTTTGCGCTTGGCCGGGTAAGAAGAGTTTCGCATGTTTTTAATTCCGCGGAATCAAGACATCACGCACAGGAACATATGGCAAGCAAAAATATTCGCGTGCTTTTATTTTCGTGCTAGTTTCTGGTTGCACGAAATGCGCGAAAATTTCAACACCGCAAAAATTTCCACTTTTACAGTCGTCCAAAAGATTTCATTGGAATTTACCTGTGTTTGCTACTGTTCAAATGGTACCTGATAATTAACCCATTGAGGATGGTTTGATTTTGCTACAACACGCATTTCCCATAGTTTGAGGTAAATCGGACAATCGGTTCAAAAGTTATGAATTTTTGAAGTTTTTGTGCCGTAACCGGTGGATGAGAAGACTAGTGCAAACTTAGATGTCACATGCGTACAACAATATGAGGCAAATATAAAGAGAATTTCACAAAATGTAATCTTGTGAAAAAAGACACATTCCCCTGACTCGTTACCGACTAATGTTATGGGTAATATTATTCCCCCTGCCTTTAGAAAGAGGCAGGTCAAGTGTTCTTTTATTATGCGAAAAAAGTGAAAATATGTTGAATATTCTTTACATTTTTTTTATACTGTTGTACGCATTTATGACTCACAAGCTGTAGTAGTCTCCTCATCCAGCGGTTCCAACAAAAAATTTTAAAAATTCAGAACTTTTGCATTGATTGTCCAATTTTCCTCAAACTTTCACTGATGTGTTCTACTAATATTGTTGCATTCTCTCAATCGTTATGTTTATGACCGGTGAACTTGCCCTTTAACTACTCGCTCAATATGGGCCCCACCCCGCCCACGTGTTTTTTTTAGACGGCACAGATTGGGGAAACTAAAAATCTATCGGGGACCCTATCCCTAAACCTAACCCTAATCCTAACCCTAACCATCAAACCCTAACCCTAACCCTAACCCCAACCCTAACCCTAACCATAACCATAACCAAAAACCCTAACCCAACGTTTTTCCCATAGGTTTAAAGGGAAGATAAACCCCAAGAGCAATGTGGATTGAGTGAAAGCAGCAACATTAGTAGAACACATCAGTGAAAGTTTGAGGAAAATCGGACAATCGATGCAAAAGTTATGAATTTTTAAAGTTTTGGTGTTGGAACCGCTGGATGAGGAGACTACTAGAGGATATGACGTATGAGTGGACAACAATACAAAGAAAATATAAAGGAAATTCAACAAAAATTCACTTTTCTAGAATCATGAAAGAGCAATGGACCAACCTCTTTCAGAAAGCAGGGGGAATAATTGCTACCCTTAACATATGTCAATATCAATTTGATAGAATTTGTAATTTTCATGAAAAATGGATTTTTGTAGAATTTTCTTTATATTTTCTTGGTATTGTTGTCCACTCATACGTCATAACCTCTAGTAGTCTCCTCATCCAGCGGTTCCAACCACAAAACTTTAAAAATTCATAACTTTTGCATCGATTGTCCGATTTTCTTCAAACTTTCACTGATGTGTTCTAATAATGTTGCTGCTTTCACTCAATCCACATTGCTCTTGGGGTTTATCTTCCCTTTAACACGCGCCATGCCCCAATCTGTGCCGTCTTTAAAAAAAAACGCACCCCGCCCAGGTGTTCTTGCAATATGGTAGGCGATAGTCCACAGACAACATGCAACAGCCTTGTTGTTCTTGGTAGGCCTAACTGGTTACACTTGTATATCAACGCCTATGCCTGGTTCTATATCTATGTTCAAATATTTTTGGAGTGCACAATTGCCGTTTTCTTTTTCTTTTTCTTTTTTCGCAGAAAGGCTTAAAGAGGAGGGCACCCATAGGACAGATCCGGTCTCTAGACTTTTAACTAGATAACTTACCCCTGGCATAACTCCTGGAGAATCCTGCTTGAACGTGGTCGAGAGGGATATCAGCGGGACGACGGCTCGAGAGTTCCACTGCTCGGGCTCCTGCCCGGCGTGGATAGCAGCAGTGCCGAAGCCAGGAAACGGCACGAAATTATCCACGTCGTTTGATCCATTTTCCTCGGAGGTTCTCTGTCTCTTTGATGCCATGGTTTTTCACTTCTCAGGAATGTGGCCAAGAATGTGACAAATTCAGTTATGTTAGTCCCAACTTGTAGCTCTGCGTTAGTCCACGCCAGGAAGAAATTAGACCCCGACTCGGTTAGTTGCCGTATTTTGTACAGTGGTAGAATATAATATCACGTGTTTACGGTGTAAACGTGTTCATCAGTGGTTGTATGGTGCGAGGTGCACGCGCCGCGCGATGTGATGCGTACATTGATTGTGTATGTACTGTACAGCACACACTCGCCGCCGCTCGCTCAATCCCAAGGCCCTATGATGGTGCAAAATCGATCGGTAGCGCAGTCCCTTGCCTGCGCAGTCGAGTCCTTACTCGAGTCTTCTGCTCATACTGCGTTGAAACTCATGGATAACGTTTGTTTCTGCGTTTGTTTGTTGTTGGTTTTTTTTTCAGTAAAGCTGCATGTGTATTTCAAAATCATAAATTAATTGCACCATTATTTACCATTTTGCAGATGAATTGAGAACCCAGCTTTATTGCCTCAAAATAGTTCTAAAAGGTAAGTTAAACTTAGGGATGGAAACAATTCAACCAATGTAAAAATTCAAATTAGCTGATTAGTAGGGTCTATTGGTTGTTATTTATACAAAATGTCAACGATATCACAGTTATAATAAAAATGTGCCTAGACTAAACCGTCTACAGTTATGGTTTGATGAGAAAAATACTGATATCTCCTTATAAACATTTCAGGCTTTATTGCGAAGTATATGGTGGGATGTTTTGTGATACAGCTGACTATTACATGTCCATAGGGGTAGGGGCTATGATGCATCAAAACAAATGTGATATCTTGAACACTTTTTAAATCACTGCTCCTAATATCATAGTAAGCAGTACCTTTAATTAATTTTGTTCCTCCTTCTTAATCACCATAATAAGGAGGATAATAATACAGCTGTAGTCGCTCAAGCCTCTGTGTCTTCAGTTTAGAAGTTAGACCCAAAATCTGCTATCATTCGTTGTTTAACCATAAATCGCAGTTAGGATTCGGAGAAGATGATATCTGAACTCCAGTACCCTGTTGCATAAAACCCTTACCGCTGGACTTACCGCTCCTTTCTAGCGGTAAGTCTTCAAATTAGCGGTAAAGCTTATAATCCTTGATGCTGATTGGCTGTGATGCCTAATTTTGACGGTAGTTACCATTGAAATTCAATGGTAAGTTTTGTGCAACGGGCCACAGGTCATTTCAGTGTTATGATTGCCCTTGGTCAGATTATTTTTTTCCTCACATGGGAAGATATTTCCCTGATGGTATAGGAAAATAGACATGCATATACCCAAGCAATCGTTCAAAAACATTTTTAAAAATAAACAAATGCTCGGGATTCGGGATGAATTATGGTCTCTGCTATCAGTAGGGCCTACTTTTACCTTATGCACTGGCTAAGAAGAACATTGCAACTTATCCTATCCGAAGAAAGGGTGTTTGAATGTTATAGTCTTGGGGATTTGAATGATATCGTATACTTCGGGGATAACAAGTCATGTAACTTTTCCTGGACAACATGTTAATCCCGTGATAGACTACTCGGGTGGCATTTGGTTATCTGAATGATGCAAAAACTATTCACATCATTATCTTGTTTGCTTATTGGCGAAATTCCGTCATTAGATAGGCAAGCCAAATGTCAAAATCTATTTAACAGTCACCTCTTCGATTCCTTCTTGGGAGTCACAAATACAAGTTATGCTTTCATTTTTAAATTACCTCCAACAAAGAACACTATTCAGCTATTGTTCATATCATTGCCAGTGTGTTTTTTTTTTTATATATACAGTTTTTGAACTACTAAGGATCAAAAGTGGGAAATGTTTTTTGTAACACCTATGTACATTATTAGTGGAAAAGTGAGCAAAGAAAATGGGATTCCATCGGGAGTACATTCCTATGTACATTATCAGCATCGACCACACAATGGAGCACAGTTCCATGTCGTGAACACACTGTTCGGAGTTCAACCAGCACTCCCTCAATACGCGTACTCAGTAACTTCATCATCGCACATGACAGATGTCAAAGCCCGCCCTCTTTCGAAGAAACGAAAAGAATGTTGCCATGGAATGGGTGGAATGTTGCTTTGGGACTTGACCCAGTTGGTGTTCTTTTCGCCACCGATGAAAAGTAAGTAAATAAGTAATAGAAATATGGATAGGTGGATGTATTGATAAAAGATGGATAGATAGATAGATAGATAGATAGATAGATAGATAGATAGATAGAGATACATTGTAGATATAATATATGATATATATATATATATATATATATATATATATATATCCCTAGTTGGCACCTTAGGGAGACATATTGGGGGGAAGTGTCTTCATTAGGGAGACAACTGGTCATTAAGGAGACAATTTTCGTGTCTCCATTGCGTAAATTGCCATTGAACATGTATTTTAAAATTTGCATATAAAACAAATGGAAATGTCTTCCAAATGACCCATCTAGGAGTATACATATATATATATATATATAGATAGATAGATAGATAGTAGATAGATAGATAGATAGATAGATAGATAGATAGATAGATAGATAGATAGATATTAGATAAATAGAGAGATTCAGAGAATATAATATGAATATGAGAGATGATTGTGTGAGTATTTCTAAACACTCAACACTAATAGAGCGATTCTAGAGATTATCCAAGATGTACGAATAATGTTACCTATGATGAACAAAAAAGAAACAAACAGACCGTATTGACTTTGATTTTGCAGCGCTTTTGAATAAGTCTTTTATATGAATAACCTTTCTCATGGCGTTAATATTATCAAAACATCAATAAAGACTCACGTGAGTTCGAACACAAATCAAAACACAAACCTACACGTTCGTGTCAAACACGTCAAGTCGTTATTGATCTCGAACATTATTTTGCAATGAGGACTATGATAACATAAACAAGCTTAACTTAGAGACGCTGACATGGCTGAGTTGCAGATTCACAGATTCATTTTCTGATATACTAGGTAGTTTACCGAATGGATCGCCCGGTTCGATTAGCATGAAAAGAAACATGAAGCATAAAGAAGCGTCGATTTTTTTTTTTCTCTTTTGTGCAGTTCAATTCTTGCAAGACACAGACACCTGGCAACATCCATGCAATCGTAATCGCTATGCAGGGGAAATTCTAGCATTGTTTTCAATACCGAACCCATTGATGTTACTTCTGTAGGTACATTCTCAGCATTTCAGCTATTAAACTGATAGGGTCATGTATTTATAACTATCACAACAACTAAACTATCACAGTGTCCTATCATCGTTTCTTTTTCGTGTTTAATGTTTGTATATCCGTATCCACGATATCCAAATAGTCGAAATGATTGGCAGTGACTTTTACGGACGAGTCCTTGCCGCGATCCCCTATAGTAGAGCTGCAATCAACGGATTTCTAGTCGGTTATCCTATTCATTATCTCCATGGTCAGTCCCGCCAAAACATCAGGGGCGGATGCGGTTGTCATGGCAACACAATACCACATTGATCGTGTGAGAATCAGAGAAAGCAATGAGAGATGATTCGAGTAACCAACTTTGTGAACGTGTGTGTGTTGTGTGTGTGTGTGTGTGTGTGTGTGTGTGTGTGTGTGTGTCTGCGTGTCTGTGTGTATCCATAATAGGATTTCCGTCGGTACACACACGAGAAGCATAATCGATTGCTCGTTATAATTATTGCTTTTGCACATGATATATTTGGCATATAGTACCTTAACCAAACAGCCGATGACCAATAATTAAGAGGACTTCATGCGATTGCAAACAGGCAAAGTGCGTGGCGTGCTTTGATTTCAAAAGCGCGCAATTCTCACTGCATGGCTTGTTCTAGCAATCATTAGTTTTTCCTTTGAGTGGTTCACAATCTACAAGCTTGCTTTTTAGTGGACTTCTCAATTCTTTTTTTTTTTCTCAACTGAAACATGACCTTCTATTATTTTTGCAAGTATGCATGCATATAAATATATAATTTTATTTTTATCATTTGATATCCTTTGCAAAGTTGTATATGTATGCGTTTGTGAAATAATTCCTAATTCATACTGTGTTGTGTTCTGTTAGAAAAAAAAGAAAAGAATGAAAATAAATGAATTGAATTGAATTGAATTAAACTGAATTTAATAGCAGCCCCTTGCATTTTCACCGCGCAGTCCGCTAAAAGCATTGAATACTGATACTGCTACATGACATTGCGTTCTAGCTGGATCACCGGTGTAATCTTTAAAAGATACTCTGGAATATAGCAAAGAGAGAAGAAAACAAGGAGAAGAAGGAGGAGGAGGAGGAGGAGGAGGAGAAGACGAAGAAGGAATAGGAGGAGAAGAAAGAGGAAGAGGAAGAGGAGGAGAGGGAGGAGAAGGAGGAGGAAGAGGGGAGGAAGAGAAAATAGATGAAAAAACAATAGAAGACAAAGCCAGAATAGAATAGGAGGATAGAAGAGGAGAAGGAGGAGGAAGAGGAAGAGGGGAAGGAGGAATAGGAGGAGGAGAAGGAGGAGGAGAAGGATGAGGGGGAGGAGGAGGAGGAGGATAAAATAGATGAAAAAACAATAGAAGACAAAGACAGAATATAGGAGGAGGATAGAAGAGGATGCGGAGGAGGAGGAGGAAGAAGAGGGGGAGGAGGGGGAGGAGGAGGACGGGGAGAAGGAGGAAATAGATCAGTTACAGCTTCTGAAGCCTGAAGTGTTTGAAAAGATTACCTGCAATCCGGATAAATGTAGAGTCTCCTGATTATCGTGTAGGCCCTACTCTGGTGAAAGAGAGTCCTTACTATTCAAGGCTATACTGAGAGTAGTGGTTGGCTTAACAGACTATTGAAACAGGGAGGTGGGTTTCCCACCTCCCTGGTTGAAACCATACAAACTCGAGCGCATGCACTAATGTTCGTAATAAACTTTTGTGGAAAGATGGAAGCCGAAACCTAAAAATCAAGGGAGTTAGGTCATGATATCTCCAGAGGTGGCCGGAAGTCACCTGTTAACAAGAACCACAAGAATTTAAAGCTTTGACATGAAATGTCTACCCTCTTCTCTATAACCTCATAGTAAGCGAGCGTTAACGTAAAGCTGAAGATATTAATTTATAATATCTCACCACGCTCTAATCTTTTGGGGTATGAGAACATGAGTCTGTCTTGTTAAAATGGTCTGCATGTGCACGTCTTGTATCTTAAAGGTAGGGAATCCCATTTGCATGCCTTAAATGAAGAGTTGTATAAATACAGTGGTACAGTGTTGAAGAGAGTATCATTTTAGAAACTCCCATAAAGTATTGAAAGTGGAAGGTAACATTTAGTACATTTTTATTGACCGTTAAATTTTGAATTGAATTCGTTTCGGGGCTCACCGTAAATTCCAGTACATTACTTGGCTACCTTTGCAGACCCATGCACTGCATGTGTGTCCCTCATGTATATTTTGTGAATAAAGTTCATCAAAACTTACAAACATTTCTATATACATTCTTGCCACACACTCTATATGTTATTACATCAGCTCTTATACTTTTAGATTTGTGTTTATAGATAAAACTACAGAAGACTGCAACAAAAAGGCTTAAGTGTGGCTGACACACTGAACTACTGAGTGGTTGAGTTTTGTGCATTATTCAAATTGTAGATAACTGTTGACTTCCAAATTACTAAGCAGTGGCCTAAACAAGTCCCCTGAGGTTCATATTTAATGTTTTGCTGCATTTTGGGAGTTCTGTAAAAGGTATCCCCTACCTTTAAACTGCTTACTCGCGGCACTTACGGGTCACAGTAAAGTTCAGTTTGCATTTTATTTTTATTTTTTTTTGATGATCAAATCACAAGACAGTATAATCATTTATGGTTAAGTATTGTGTGCGTGTGTATAGAGAAAGAGAGAGGGGGAGGGGGAGAGAAATATTCAATCGAAGACAAACGTTGGCATCACTTTTGACAGCACGTTTTATTTTACTAAATTTGTGAGATATTATTATTCTTGTGCTCAAAATGTGAATAGTGGCATTATTCCATGTAAAGGCAAAGTTTACCTCAGGGTGTCGGGTGGACTACGTCAAGCAATAAATAGATTGTCAAGTATTGAATTGCAAGCCACGATTGAATACTTCCTCTTTTCCAGTAAACTCCTAAAGCCATCAAATCTACTTCCTTCAGTGAGGATGGAATCATTTCATACAAGGTTTGTAAATAATTGTACGACAATCTGATGAACACCGTCATGTTCCGTTGAAAATCTCTCATCTCAAAATATCCTGCTCCCATCCGATTCCTGATCAAACTATGATGATTGTATCTAGCTGTCTAGTCTCCTTGCATTTATTCATATAGTATGTGTGTGCATCACATGTGTATAATACGTATCATATTATGTTGTATGAATAGCTTACCTACTGTATAAATTATATCTTCAAACGACTGGTGTTTGAAATGGCAATTAATTATAACCTTTGTCGTGTAAATCAGTATTAAAACATATCAATCTCTCATGCGTAATCATTGCTCAATTCCTGCGGTGACAAAGAAAAAAAAAGAAGATATAATATATACAATATGGCGCGCGTGTGGCGATACGCCTCGGGAAGCAACAAATTGCCGTCATGGCAACTGATGTCATAATAATATCGCTCAAAAAAATAACAATGACTAAAACAACTACGGTTTGTCCGCTGGGATCTGTCCGTTGTGGGATCAGAGTCCGTATAGTAACTCGGAAGACCGTTGCAAACATCAACTTGAGTCATGAATTCCAAATTGGATTTGGAGTAGCCAACGCAAACATGGAGGAGGAGGAGTCGACACGCCATAGAAAGGGCAGATATGATAGCATGCCTCTTACGACGTGGTTAAGGGTGCCCTTACGGAGTTCTCAAAAGGGGATTAACTTCGCTTGACAGCACACAGTATTGCATCCTATCCTAGTTTTTCCCTATTCATCTTTTCTTTTTGGGTTAGAACACTTTTTATTGGCGCTGTGGTTTACGTAACACAAAAAACAGGAATAGCGTGGAAAACAGGATTTATCGCCAGAGTGTGCGAAATGCACGCATTGAGTTGCGAGAAGAATAAACAGAGAGAGGAGACCACGTACCAGTCCGTAACTTTGGGCTGTCTCGTGCCTACGTCACAATCGTGACGGGCCCTTTATCGTGTTTCCTTGTTTTATATCGCTGGGGATATCTCGCTAATTAGTTGATCACACGCAAGATGTAATCAGGGTACGACACCTCGACGTCCACACAACAAATACGACGGTGTATCGGTGGGAGATCGTTTGCCTTCAGGTGTGTCGTCTGCATGCGGGACACCGCGTATTGCCCTAGGCGGGTACATGGCGTCTCGTTCGCATAGTAACTGACTCTACAACACGGATTATCCCAACGCGCTGTATACTGTCGGCGGCAGGAAATAGCTGGAACACCTGCCTCTGAAACAGGGGCGAGGTGGGAGATGAAATGGGTGAGTTGCTTTGTATGTATCTAAATTTAGAGGGAAGAAACGAGTCGGGATCAAAATTTGAAGTTCATGGAGTATTAACATATTTTTCGGCTGTGCTGAGAGCTTCCCGCAGGTGGCTGGGACAGGAAACTGGCATACCGTGTTAAAAAACACGACACTGTTTCAACTATAGATTCATTTCGTATAGTATATTTTATTCATTTGTCTAGATTAGTTTTGTTTCAGTTCGCAGTTCATGAACTTTGCACAAATACACGTACATGTAATATCATAATCCGCAGTGCTACCTCCCTCATCTTTAAGTTAGGCCTATACATAGGTTTTCTTCTTTCCCCAATGAAGTAATCATCGGAAATGCTGATGTATTATGATAAACTGCATCAAGGAAAGGACGAATTATACATTTTGATGGTTATAGAATGAACGATAAGTGATAATGTTGACGTTTTAGCAAAATAGGAACACATGTATGCAGGAGTATGATATTGAAAATTCAGTCGCACGTTGTCGATATGTTATTTCAAGTGCCAAATTCCCACCTATAATATCAGAGAGAGGTCAGACCAATCAGGTTGTCAAGATATCGATGCGTCAGAATTAGAGTCTTTCACTAGTGTTGTAGAAACTTTAAACTTCCATTTATTTCTGTTCCTCGCAACCAACCCCAACCCTCAACAATATATAGCATGCTCATTGCACCAAACGTTGGACGACAATAATTATTATAGGAAAAAGAAAACAGTCAAGTCATGTCCACAGATCTACGATCAAACGCTGTGACATATACAGTAGTATCTTGCATGTGCATGACCATATACCAAACAGGACCTTTAATTCATTATGCAAAACGCACCTGAGTGCGTAGATTTGACCTTCGTATGCACGGATGAGAACAAATTATTATTTTTCTCTCGCTCTGTCTAATTCACATAGACGGAAAAATATAATCATATCGGAAATATTCTGAAAGATCGTGGGGAGTGATGAAAATTCCAAAGCAGCGACGAATCATAATACATTTCAATCCGACCAGAAACTGCATATAGAAAACATGTCATGCGGAATACATATACAAATTATATGACAGTGTAATAATTGTATTCAGAGTTTGGATGCTTGTAGTCGTGGAGTTACTTCATCGAGGACAAACCATTTTGTAGTGCCGATCTTATATTTTATTTCATTCTTCCTTTTTTATGAGTTGTTTGTTTGTTTGTTTGTTTGTTGTTGTGTTGTTTTTTTTTTTTTTTTGGTTTAACCTTTCTTTAACCTTTCTTTGTTGGCCACATTGCACGCGATTATCGTATGATAGTCAATATTTACAGTCATGGGATGATTCAATATGCACAATAGAATGAAATTAACAAGTATAGGGATAGCCTCCTTGTTAATGCTAGTTGTCTCTTATTTGTGAGCTCAAGTGTCAATTTGAAATAAAATCAATTTTGCCAAGAAGTAAGTGCATTATTCTTAAACTCTTGCTATACAATCAAGATAGTTTTGTCCAAAGGCAATGACAGGGAAATTCAACAGTAAACGTGGACAAGTGACGAAAGATGGAAAAAGAGCTAAAAATGAATTGATTAAAGTAATGGTTGTTATACATATATTCATATCTTCTGAATCATCGCTCATTGTCATCATATTTTTGTTGCTATCATCTCATTCATGGTAAGTCCAATTTGACTGCTGGTACGGTCTTTTACTATGATATGACATTATTTGTAAATTGTCGAAACTCACCAATTCCTTGGTGTTCAGAAAGATACACTACTGTACTCATATTTTCTCTTTAATCATTCGGCTGCAATCCACCACATCACAAACGTCTTGTAATGTCCAATAATGAAAGTGAGCGCAGCTCGTACATGACCCATAAACAGCGCATACAGACATTCGATATACACAGTATGCTTACTCTGGTACACAGCTCGTGTACTTTTGATATCGGCAGAAGTAATGAAACAGAGTTATCGATTGCGACCGAAACGCCTTCAGAACCGCAAATAGTTCATGTATTGAGTAAGCCATTATGATTACGGTCCGCTATATAAAAAAGAACAAATGTATTGATCCTCTGCTATGTCGTCACATCCCGATAGCAAAGGAGATTACGTAACTGCTTCTTCAAACGAGAAGTGCCAAGATGGAATCTATGCAAGTGATTTTATATTGGCAATCACACACTTTTATTAACTATATGAGAGTTTGGCAACACGTGAATGAGCTCTTAGCAGAAGAAAGAGCAATATTCTACTTGTCATGACACATCATAATCATAAGCGGCAGATGCATATTATTTTCAATCCACGACTCCTTTTTAAACGTACGTAAAACATTTTGTCCAAGGATGTCCGCTATGGACCGTACTCGAGTTCTAAATCCATGTTGAAAGAGAAGTGCGCAATTTTAGTCCTTCAAATTGACTTTTACTGCATATGAAGAGTAAAATCTAGCCTAAAGAATAATAAATGGTCTCAGGACAACCAGAATTAACAAGGAAAGAGAAGAGACTTGAAGGATTGCCATGTTTTCACGAAAAAAAGAAAAGAAAAAAAGGTCACAATCGCACATCACTAATCATTACTTTGATATCTTAACTAGATGAAGTATATAATGATGTTATCGCTTCACAAGTTTTCCACCGTCCAATACAGATGACACACATCGGCATTACATGACATATTAAACCCTGTTTGGCTTTTCATTAATGTAGCACGTGATCTAATTGGGAAGAAATAATACACACCACATATACTATGCAGAATTGTGTTTCAATCACAGCTAGAGTAGACCTCCTGCCGCACTATCGGTTTTTATTTTTTTATTTTTTACTCTCATGTTGATCACGGTGATCCAATCCTTTTTTCCTATTTCTCAAATTCCAAGACGGCAGAAGTTTAAGTGTACAATGTACATGCCTGGATAGATCGATATGAATGAAACGTGTCTGAACTTGAAGATAATATTTCACATCCGTTCAATTTTTGCATTTTATTTGTTCACAAATCAATTAAACATAGGGGGGGGGGGATATTCACTCCCTCTCTGAATGGTGTTATTGCATGTTACTATAGGTAATGCAGCCCAGAAAAAAAAAAAAAAACGGATAATTGTGGACAAAACACTGCTGAAAATAGTTTACCCCATTATTACATCTGGGGCATCTAACTAGAGTTTTTGTTTGGGAGCGCAGAGGAGAGGTCTGCCTGGAAAGATTGACCCTCTTTTTTTGAAATGTATAGGATGACCGAATAACGACCCACTTCTAGACATATTATTATTCTCCTTTCTCTTCAGTGCTTTCGTCAGTCTCAATTCAATAGAAGGTTGGTGGTTGAATCTACCTACAACGCCATATTAGAACTAGTATGAAAAAAAGGTGAATGATAGACAGATAGTACTATAAAGACAATCAGGTGGACAGAGAGATAGAAGATGAATTATGTATGTATATATATATATATATATATGTATATATATATATATATATATATATGTATATACATACATATTTATATATAATATTGATATATTAATAAATAGATATAGATTGATATTGCTCATATGGGTGGATGTAGATATATAGACAGCTATAAATAGATAGATAGATAGATAGATTATTGAATTTGGGGTGTATGCTTCCTTTGTTTCTCTTAGTGTTTATTGAATTTTTGTGGGGTGAGAGCTGTATAATTTTTGATCATTTTGATATGTCATAGGTTTTGCCATGAAATTCATTGAGTGCACATGAATTTGAAACTTGCTTGATATTGTAATGGAGACCTTACAAACCTAGTCTTCAGCATTCAGTTACAGGGGAAGAAACCCTTTATGCAAACCAGATAAAGTTATGATGATTTAATAATTCTGCTAGCAATCCAAAGATACAATATACATGTATGTGCATTTTCAACAGTAAAAAAACAAAAACACTCTGGAAACCTTGAAATTTCCCTGTCGTGGAACGTGTAAGACCCCTTAACCTCCCTAACAAACAAACAAACAAACAAACAAACAAACATAAAAACATAAAAACCTATCACACGCTGTGATACCAAACAGGGAAAAAATGGAATAGCTGTCACATCCGCTTATGAATATGCTACAGATGCAAGTAGAAAACTATCGTGAACATATCGACCATGCAAGGAACATAACTGCTTTTTGTCCAATTGCTCTGACCATGAAAAAATCATGATTAGTTTGAAGGACGGAAAGGACAAACACCAATAATAAACAATAATCGAATGACTGCTCTTCATGCCCCGCTGGCGCTGCATGAACACGCGTCTCACTGGGTTTCTATAGCAACGGACCATACTACTAGCCGAAAACTGCCGCATAGTTGCACTCGAGCGGAACCGACCACTCACTTTATACAGGAAACAACGCAAAGGGACGCTATCAAACCATTCATCTGAAAGGAATCTTGTTACGTCACTGCTGTCGTTTGCCGCAGAAAAGGGGACAGGCTTTCGTGTTCGTACACATGCAGAAATGATTGTATGCCGGATTTGTAATATAAGCTCACCTCCAAGTTAAAAAAAAAAAAAAAAGAGAAGATATTGTACGCAATTTGCACCGCATGTACACGTATCATGCAGCTACAAGATTGGATGTTAGTTCGTCCCTGCATTTCGCCTTGGGGGCAAACATCGGATTAATTCCAGAACTGTATACTGCATCATTTTTTTTTTTTTTTTTTTGCAACGACAGTGACAGCGACATTCTATAAATTAGACGATGGAAAGCTCTTAGCAGCAATCCAAAGGTATCCCTTGTTCAAGTTGTTTTTCCTGAATATGGCAAAAATGCATAAGAATAATTGGAAGCGTTTATTTCATTAAACTCGGATCTAAAAACAGGCAATTCTATAATGTTTTACAAGTCATGTTTACACCAAACAGCCGTGGCAATCGCAACTTCATACGTGCAAATCATAAATTAAAATAGGTGATGACCTTTTAGCATCTTCACCATTATCCCTCATTTTGGATATGGACCAAAATAAAGACTTGTAGTACGCTTTTTTCTGCATTTATGAAGAAGGGGGTGCATTAAAAAGCGTAACAATGGTGGTTAGTAGTGTTACTTTGTTCGGCCGAACACATGATTCTATGCTACAGAGCTCTTTCTGGCGTCGTGAACTCATAACAGGTCTATCCGTTGCCATGGTTTCTGCACGCAGCGTCCGAGCAGACAGCATTACGTAATCACAGAGCTGATTAAGAGTCCTCGTTGAGGTCACGAGCGAGATTGGATTCCAGCTTGCTATGATTGCTTTTTTGAAACAACTTTTCGATTGTAGGCGGATAAAAACAAAAGGGGGAATCAGTAAATCCACACAAACAGACCTGGGAGATGTTGGCAGCAGTCTAAAAAATGACAAGAAAGTAGGGTCTTATAAAAGAAGTTTTTTTTTTCATTTTTATTATATCGAACAATGATGATACAAATGCAGATATATTTCTGATTTCATCAAGTAAGTATAAGGCTTCCGTTAACAAAATGGACTAAATGGGGCTGTTATAAACAGATACAGTACATTGAAATACGTTGTAGACAAAAACAAACAAACGTGCCAATCTAACACCTAATTACCAGTATACAGTAGTTGATTTGGGTGAGTGTCATTACAAAAACAGCTCGTCATGACTTTTCTTTTCTAAATTCAGAGTGACCACATTATCATTTTTTCTCCTTAGATTCAACAACCATATTCCTTGCCGTGTACGATACCATTGATTATTATTGACAGCGACGTCATTTTGACTTTCAAGGTCATGTTTACCTTTGGGAGCAGTGATTTAAAAAATGTTCAAGATGTCACTTTTGATGCATTATGTGTAGGTCAGTTGTGTCACAAAACAACCTACCATATAACATTTTTGCAATAAAGCCTAAATTGTAAGGAGACATCACTAATTTTCTTATTAAACCATAGCTGTAGACGGTTTAGTCCGGGACATTATTATTATAACTGTTGTTTACATTTTGTATATTCAACAATATTTAACAACGATTATACTGGTTCATATTTTACATTGATTGTTTCTATCCCTAACTCACATTTTAAAATTATTTTGAAGTACTAATGCTGGATTTTTGTTTCATCTGCAAATGATGAATTATGCCTTTAATCAGTACCATTCATACTGGAAAGAGCACAGTGTCCCACAGTATACTGAACACATTGTGAACACAATGTGAAACGGAACATTCCTGTGTGAACTCTCCGTAAAAACAAGAACAAGAACAAAAACACAAACACAAACAAAAGCAGAAACAAAAACAAAATCAAACCAGCAGTGCGAAGTCTTGTTTACACTGTTAAAGGGATGGTACAGTATTGGTGGAGATGAGAGTTGGGCTTTTAACTTTTTGCGAGATACCAAGAAAACACTTATGATATAGTACAAAGCATACCATTTTAAGAGGAATTCAAAGTTTATTTGATGAAAATCGGGTTTGGAATGACTAAAACATCCAAAAACAAAGTTAAACAAAGCAATCGTAATAAAGTGTGGGTCCCACACTTTATTAAAATCACTCTTTTTTGGATATCTCAGCCATTTCAAAACCAATTTTCATCAAATAAATGTTGAATTCCTCATACAGGTCATAGAATTACATGCTCTTTCATATTTCATAAGAGGTTTCTCATTATCTCACACAAAAAAAAAAACCCGTAAGAAACCTGAAATTAGGTCTCAACCAAAACTATACGATCCCTTTAACGTCAAGCTTTTTCACACAGTCGACTATGTGAACACATTGTGAGGCACTGCGCTCTTCCCCAGCAGGGATAAAGGGGTAGAGAGGGATAAAACGTAGCTTTGATAGGTTCTTATAAGCGACTATCTGTTTAATTGTCACCTGTAATTTCCTCCCCAGCTGCGGAGCCAGAAAACGAGAACAAGGGAGTGGCGCCCGAATCATCTCCGAAAGCGGGCGATGATGGGCAGCCGACGGGTGACGAAGATGGATCGAAAGCAGCCGAAAATACGAAGTCAAGCAACGAGTGCAGCGAATGCGGCAAGCCAGCTAAATTCTACAGCATCTACCAGAAGGAAAGGACTGTTTTCTGTTCCTCCGAATGTCACGCAAAAAGAAACGGAAGGGTGAGTTAATCGACAGCATGGAACAAGAAGGGGAAAACATATGTCAAGAGTACAAACGCGTCAACAGTTACAATCTTAGCATGTGCAGATAAAGGTCATTGCAGGTCTTCTTTCAAAATTGACTTGTAACAGAGGTAATATGAATGGATACGAGGTCTTCATGAAAACTGTTACTTTGTACAATATAAACCTATCAACTAGGTACATGTAACGGAATGTACACAGGGGAATGCGGATATTCTTTCAACCAAATTAACAAAAGGTATTCATTTAGCACTTACATGCAGATTTCCATTTCTTTTCATCTACTCTTCTAAATCAAAACATCACTCCATGTTCTGAAAAGTCTGGTTCGGAGGACTGGTCATGTGCAGACCACTGCAATCATGTGAACGGACTTATTCATTATTGCATTTGACACATTGTATACCATCCTACTCACAGACTCACAACCACGCAAATATCAGAGATAACGTCAGAACGTACTTGCTGATTAATGTTTCAACTACTATAGTAGTTCGCTTATCGGGATTACAGTCAACAGTAACTCAAATGACGACATTGCTCGTACAGAATTCAAAGTATACTAGAAATAGATATCCAATCACTCAGTAACTGAGCTGTAAAGATCAATGATCCATGGGCACCGTAGTTGGGACAAACTATACCATATGCAGCTATGGTTGGAAATTGATTATGAATAGCCAATGATGGTATTGTCGATGAGTGCCGAAATATCGTAGAAGCCTTTCATGGTATATTTTGTGCTCATTGACCTTCAAGCCTAATTATTTATGAATGAAACTAACTACCGGCATATTATGAGAGGAATGTCGTTAACCTAAGTGCCTCATTAATCATGAAAGAATCTAAAATATTCATGATCGACAGATTGATATATTCACATTATGTCGTCACTGAGACAGCGAGTTCGCTGCTCAATATGCGTGAAATCAGCAGCTGCAATGTTGTTGAACACATTTTATCTAGTGACATGCGGATATGTGCGCTTACAACGCGAATTTCTCAGTATCCCAGACTAACTCTTGCAAGAGACCACAGCGCAAACACATCGTCATGATCGTAATATTATATGGCATGCTTTATCGATATATTCATTATATGTTTAATCAACCAGTATTCTTGTCAAAACTCCATAATTTGCTGGTGTTATTCGATCGTCGATATATTCACTGAAATAGTTATTACAACATCAACGACTTCTTGTTTTCTTTCTACGCCTTCGCAGGAGACAACTCCAAACCTGATGCTAGTTCAGCTTGATGACAGCGAGGACGGCAAGGGGGAGGACGGGGAGAAGTCGGGCCAGCACAGCAGTGAAGTGGTCGAAGAGGAGGTAAGAATTCTACGGCTAGTTTATCATCCCTCATAGGATGCATTTGAGAGTATCATATAATTTCCCACATATTGCAGGATTGTTTGAGGTATGATTTGGGGACGCACTCAGAATGGTACAGGAAGTGCATGTTACAAGGATAGTGGTTATTCCATCAGCAAAAATATTTCTGAATTTCGAAAAGTTACTAAAAGTTACTCATTGGACGCCGGTGGTCTTCAGTGACTTACCTACATGATTAAAGGTTACAGGAGAACCTGAACCGTTCAATTCCAAGACAACTCCGAGAACAGTGCAAGAAGACTGCAAGAAGACTGCACGACTTACTGTACTTCTGTAAAAAAAAAAAAAAAAAAAAAAAAAAAAAAAAGTCTCGTCTAAAAAGATGTCGCAAACAAATAAAACGCAAAAAGTAATAATCCCATCGACTGAGACACATCTTTCGTGTGGTGAAAAGCTTTCAGAAATTCATGAGATTGTGCCATAGTTTCCTCTTTTGTGAAAACTTTAGCATTCCCTTGTCATGCTTGTTGTCTTGAAATGAAATGAAGTGTGATAAACTATGCCTACAAGCTCATGAAATATATGATGTGCTTAGTAGATTTCAGGCGTAAATAGGTATTTTGGACTTGCTATCCTGCAGTCTGACCAATGTGTGTTAGACGCCCAATGCATGCCAACCAAGATGACCGTCTGACACTTAATTGATCGACATTTATTATTTGATTTTTGTCCCGCTCCGCACAAACGGCATACTTTCTTTCAGTTCTGTAATATGCCTGTTATTTTAATCATGCAATCTACACACATTGAAACCATCTTTGAAAATATGAATAACAAGGATGTGCCAGAACTGGGGTTTGATGAAGCCACTTGGGCCACGTAATGTTTGAACTGATGAGCAGAATAAAATTTCTCTGCGATTCAAGGGATAGGAAAAGAAACCGTTTTAAGATATTGGAGTGTACAATGCATCATGCTATGTCAGAAACTTAAATCCTTGTAATGTTCAGTACACCTACACACATCGACAGAAGTAATATTGAATTGACACGGCTATTGTAAGTTTAGAACTGTCATAAATCTGATCCCATGAAGATTGATGAAGACATCTTTGAGGCGTGTCAGGGCGGTCTAGCCAACAACAAAATCCTGCATAAATTACTGGAGGACGGGGCCGACGTGAATCAGAAAGACGCCAACGACCAACCTCTGCTCCTGTGCGCTGCGGCAAATGGTGACATCACCACACTCAACCTCCTGCTACAGAAAGGTGCAGACATCAACCAACGAGGGAAAGGAAAGACCACGCCCCTTATGATAGCTGCCGAAACGGGAGCTAAAGAAAAGGTAACCTGACATGTAAATAAAGGGGAAAGAAAGAAAAGAATAGTACGAACGAACGAATGAAAGAACGGAAGAACGGAATAACGAAAGACTGAAAATAAGTAACAGGCAAACCAACGAATAAACAAATCAGCAAAACACAAACAGCCACTGACAGGAACTCCTTGTATAGTTCCTGCTTGGAAGTATCTTTGTAATCCCAGTGCAGTCCCTGTAAAGTCTCTGCAATTATAGACCCTGTGTATGGTCCCTTCATCCTCCTCGTGCAGAAGTCCCTGTATTGAAGTCAAAAGCATATCAGAAGATATTCTGTTTTTTTTTTTTTGTACTTTCATGCCACCTTTTTGGTCGACACTGTTATCTGCATTATCATCATCATCATCACCACCACCATTCTGTTGCAATTTCAACCTCTTCGTGTTTATTGTATGAAATCAGTAAGTACTCGGAGTATCCCACCGAAATAAGTGGGCATGCTCCTCGTCAGCTTTTCTCAGTTTGTCAAAAGGCATTTGACGTAATATGGGGACACTGATGATGAATGATGGAAAAGATAACAAAAAATGGCAAAGTTTGTTGATCATCGACCAAAGAATGTTAATAATTGATGATGTAGGTATACGCTCATTCCCGAGAATTAACCAACCGAATTATTATCCGAAGGAGAAAACGCTACAACGAAGAGCGAGGAGATAAAAATATCATAATAGACTGCCCATAGGCCCTGTCCGATGTAAAGATTTATGTTGATTATGTCATCTCAATCGTATATACACGCGCTACCTGTTTGATTGTGGTTCTTTTATCTGCTAATCGAATAGTTACGGCGGAGTTATTCGAGCAGAATGAAATATGTATCGATTTGCCCTCACTTTCGTGTCAAGCAGACAACGTGTTTTGGCCATAATGAGATGTAAGCAATACCATGCCTTTGATACAGGGACTACCATTAGGTTTGTATAAGCCTTCGTGTTTTTTATATAGAGACTAGTGGCAACCGAAGTCTTTTATTAATCACTTTCGCTATTGTTATAAATTAGTCTATAATTCAAAGGAGACACGCTTAACGCAAGCACAAGTAAATTCTACTTCATATTGGGCTTTGGGAGAAGAAATGCCTCCGGTTTCAATGGCACAGAATTTAGGCGAATGTGTACCTCATTACAGTAAAGGCTGTTATTGACCTATTTCCGTGATGGAGTTTATTGTCACATTCGTTGCACAGAACAGTATGCAGAACATTTCGGAACTGAAAGAAATTTCCAATATGACAAGTTTCATCCATTATTTCAAACTTTTCACTGGTTTATTGCTTGCAGATATTACACACCACGCAGTAACTCAGTTGAGAAATATAATAACTCTAAGCTAATGGGTCAATTACATAATGGATTACCAAATTACCCACTCAACAGGTGTCGTTCTTACTGAGTAAAGACGCGGACACGACTCTGACGGATGAAGACGGGAAGACAGCCCTCCATCGCACTGAGAGAATCAGGGTGAGTGCCGATTGCCAACGATCTGGGTCCACCGTTCCGTCATTCTCCGGATGATAATTTTAAAAGTGCTATTAGCTTGATCCTGCTTGCATTCAATTTTTGTATGAATTGGATCTATCGTGTCGAAGATGTTGAAAATCTGGCTTGAATACGAACTAAGCATACATGCATATCCATAATATTTTCACTAAAATTATCTATATAACGCGGATGAGAAAAAGAGAAAGGTTGAAAGAGAGCAATCCAAGAAAGTTCGACATTTCGCACTGGGCATTTAACAAACGTCTAGATTAGTTTCCATGCTACAGAGCAAATTACTCAGTAATTTTGGTTAAATACATAAATTCAGTCGGTATCACTGTTTCTACAAGACAAAAAAAAAGTAATCAAAGGAATCATAAATTCAGAGATCACAATGAATGCCTTCATTACTCGGGGACATAACTGTCGTCAATGAAACAGTAAACATATGCTACTCCCATCCAGGTCACAAAATGTGCCGAACTTCTGATCGAGAAGAACCCCGAACTTCTCCAAGCTATCGACAACTGTCAACAGACGGTACTCCACCAGGCCGCTGGAGAGGTAAGCTGCCTGTTCCCACATCTCGTGTATACAACTCATAGAGTGTATAGTGCATTATACCCAGAGTCCACATCAATCGACATTAAGATCTGTTCAACAAAATGTGAGTATATAAACTTAGAATGCGTGGGAGTATGTGGATGCTGGGGTATAATAGTTATCTTCACCCCATGAAGTGAAGAATAAACTAGGTCTATGAGTGTTTGAAGTGCATAATGTTAATCCACTTGAAGCCAAGTTATCACTTGGTTATCCTACATTATTTTTGGGTTACATCCTACGGAGTAGCAACCGCCGATTCAGTGTGCACGACGGACAGCGAAAAGAGGATAGAGTTACGTGCAACTGTTTAAAGACGATCACGTTTGTTTGTTTTTTAATCACATGTCGTAAGAAATATTGGAAGAAACACTTGTTTACAGAAAGATGTATTTTATAAATCTGGCTGGAGTAGTGATCATTCGTTGACATTTCGCAGAAGTCAGTGTTTTTGCATCAAGATAATATGCATCTGCTTCATCTTCTGTTTGTAATAATTCCAATATGATGTGTGCATGCGTCTCTTGTCTAGGGCAACAAGGCACTCGTGGACTATCTGCTTGAGAAGGGAGCTGACGTCACAGCTACGGATAACCTGAAGCGCTCCGCTCTGCACTGGTCCGTCATTCAGGGCATGGTACGTTGTTGTCATGGTTACTCGCCACCGTCAAGGTCTCAGTAAAGCATTCAGTAGATAAATAATGCCTGCCTCATTAAATGCGTACGCATTCATGCATATAGGTGGTACACACATACAGATAAGCCTGAACGGCCACTCAACAACGGTTTGTGTCACACATGACATAGTTTATTGTTTAATAAAGTCTGAGTAGCTGCTACCATTGTTCGCCATTTTTTTTCTGTAATTTGAATAAAGTAATCGCTTTATTCAACTAGAAAAATCACAGTCAATTACAACGGAAAACAAACCTTACACAACAAAACAATTTAGCGCATGCACGAAACTGGGGGCTACTATACGCAATACCCAAATGCATTTTTAGTCCTGTCAAAGGAAAAAAAAAACAGGGAAGGATCCGGATTACGAAGGCATTACTCATGACTCCTTCAGTTTCATGTAATTAGTATTCATTACACATTTCGAGAAGTTTTCGATGTCACTTGGCGATTTTGTAGTTAAGAGTTCTGCTATGAAATTGCTCGCACAATCCATTCTAAACACGACCCAATATTTTTCCCACTAGACATTGCTAAACAGACAGAGAGGCATAACATACAGATGTAGATTCGATCGTAAACATATTTGTTTGAGAGTCACCTCTGGATATTGCATAACATGACCCTTCTCGGGAAAAATACGACGAATTATTTTGTGATAGGTTTTCTTTCGTATAGCCTGCTCGAGGATTGCTATTACAAGTCAAATAAAAACAAACATCTTCAAGGAAGATATCAATAACTACAACCAAGTGAGTCAATGTAGAACAGAGACAATATCTCAGCTGAGCGGAGTTGGATTTAGTTTTTACTCGGCAACCAATTAGATAAAGGGTGCCTACTTTCCGCAGTTCAGCAGTTCAAGCCCATTGTAATAATCGCATAGCCGATTACTTTTATTGTGACTATAAATAGGAAATCAGTATAAAGTGCATTGCCTGTGAGAGCAAGCGCCGCTGCCATGCAGCGGGCACAGTCATTATTGATAGCCCGAGTTACGAGAGAGAAAAATGCTCAGTCCTATGATGTTGATTGAAATACCCTTTTAGCTGGCTATAATTCATTATCTCCCAATGACGGCAGGAATCAGTAGTGGAGAGCCTCGTCAAGCAGAAAGACTGCTCCAAGGTGATCGACGAACCGGATCGATTCGGTGTTCGACCGATACATTACGCGATACAAAGCAATCGACCCGATATCGCTGAGCTGCTAATCAACCAGGTAAGGAGCGGCTGTAAGTTATGATTCTATCTTCAAGCAGCAATTAAAGTGTGACTATTATTGATCATTGATCAACGAGATGGTGCATTGTATTCAGTATTTGTAACTTAGCATTGAAGGTGAAAATGACAGAGTCAAACATTACCGATATATACTTTCGCTTATCAATCTTTCTTCAACTTAAATACTTTCTTCAACATATTAGGGCCTATGTTGTAATACAGCCTTATCAATATTTTATTCGCAGACATTCGGACAGAGATTAGGCAAGCATAGACAATAATATACACACAAGCAGGCAAATACATACAGACAGACAGACAGACATGTGGACAGATGAATAGACAGAGGCTAGCAAACACTGACAAACTGACGGAGAGACAGACAAATAGAGGTAGAGCTATTTATCACCAAGATAGAGGAACCAATAAGTAATATCTCATGACTATTTTTTTTCCTCAGGGTTGTGAGCTAGAGGCAGGTGAGTCGAGGGGGTTGACTGCCCTCATCTACGCCGCTGCCTGCGGCAAGAAGGACATGTTGGCTCTCATGATCCCGAGGTGTAAAAATATCGACATCACAGACACAAACGTGAGTTGACCACTTTTGGTCATTTCATTTTATTTCATTGTGTGACAGAAAACGAGCTTCGATCATTTTTACCTCATCCAATCACAGAGAACTCTTAGATAAAGTATATAAAGACACATTACTAACTGCAAGTGTCGACGTTGATAAAAAAAAACAAAAACATCGCTGTTGTGAAGAAGGCTTGTTTGCAATGATTATGTCTATCTTTTATATGTATGCATTCACTTATTATATTTTCATCTTTTCTTTTGAAAGCATTTGAAGAAATTTGGCCCTAGCAACGTTATAATAGATAGAAACTGAAAAAAAGAAATAGTCGTAAATTAGAAGAAAGGGGACTTGAGGAGACAGACTTTCTGAACAATTTCAATTGATGAATCTTTGTTGAATCTTTTTTTTTTCCCGCTGGTCTTCTCAGGGGTGGACGGCGTTACATCACGCGGCAAAGCGTGGGGACGAGTCCGTCTGCGCTCTCCTGCTCGACCACAAAGCCAACCCCGACCTGCAGGACGAGAAGAGGAAACAGTCGCCGCTCTTCCTCGCCGTCAACAACAAACACGCCGGCATCGCGAAGCTTATCGTCGGACGCAACAGCGGCAGCGTAAATATCAAAGACGACAGGGGGAGGTAACGTAGATCTCTGTGCTACTTGATTCTCGATTGGTAATCAAACCCGATTTGTCAACGGTTATGTATACTCCTTGATAAGAAACGGGGTTATTGCGACTTGCTTTGATACATACTTATCTAGTTTTAGAACCTAGATTCACAAAGTCGTAATCACCTGGAAATATGTATGTGTAAAGTGACAACTTGCAGACACATTGCCTTCCTTCTGTTCATGAGGAGTTCAAAGTTATACGTTCGTCAGTTTCATTTGAAATTGTCAAACGGAAGTTTGATTATTCAAATTCATGAAATTCTTCCGTCAAGATCTTTTCTTTTCATTGCAAGTGATTGACAAATTGCCCTAGTTTGATTCCAGTCTTTTCTTCTTCTTCTTCTTTTTTTTTTACACTCCAATCGAAGTGCAACATGGGACGCTGGAGCGCTATGCGATAGGAATACATGTTCCATTTTGCCTAATTAATCTTCGAAATTCCCCACCTTCGGATTCTTGTTTATATCATTATTATGACGTTAGCAATACATCTAACATTTCTTTTTGACAAAGTAGATTTTTGAATACATTTTAAGAGTTTTATTGCAAAATGAGCTAAGCGCCATTTTCAAAGTAAGTCTATCATCAGATAGAGCAAAATTGAACCTTTCCAGTAAAATTTCACTTGTAACATAACGAGGAATATTTTAGAAGTTATGATTAAAAATATCCAATACTTTCTAATAATTTTCCTTGCTTTTTATCAACTTAAATTACAAATATCTCACTTTAACAAAAATAGAGTTAGCTCGTTTTGCAATAAATCTCTTCGTTTCTTCACCAACGTTATCAAAGTTTTTCTTCTTTTTTTTTCCAGGTCGGCACTGCACTATGCAAGTGAACAAGGTCAACTCGATATAGTCAACGCCTTGGTGGAAAGCGAGAGCTCTTCTGAAAACAGCAAAGATCAGGGGTAAGCTTTCAAAGAATGACAAGAAACATGACTGAAAAAAACCTCCCCTTATAACATTTCTCAAATATCAAACCGTTTTGGCATTGATACACTAGTAGGTTCGCTTTTCAGACCACCATCTTCTTCCTGCTCCACTATAAAATTTTGATAAACATTCTCTCCTTGGTTGCTAAAAATGTATGCTGCAGTCATCAAAGGAGCAGTCTATGAATGAAACCCAGCTTGGCAAGTAAAGTTTGTTGCCGTCGTCCTTGTCGTTGTTCACCTGAAAAGCAGTTTGATAGCTTTTCTTGTAAACTAACTAAACAAGAGCATAATCTTTCAAGGTTAAAGGGGATGGCTAGTAAATGATCAATGGGAATCAATGGGAATGCTGGGGGATGATTGTTCCGATCCTTGTGGGATTCATTTAAGAGTACATTATTTTTATTTTTATATCTCTTGTTGTGTGAAAATTGTTTGCTTCAGAATGGTCTCATATTCAAGTAATGTGCAGTTTAATGTTTAGCATGCCTGTACAGTGACGGGCCGATCGTTAACGGCTCTGCACATTACTTAGTACTTGAATATGAGACCATTCTGAAGCAAATGATTTTCACACAACAATAGATCCCACAAGGATTGGAACAATCATCCCCCAGCATTCCCACTGATTCCCACTGATCAGTTACTAGCCATCCCCTTTAACAATGATGGCGCTCATACTGCTTGCCATTCCTATTAAAACATAATGATATAAGAAATCTAAAGTAACGAATGAACTGAACTCAGAGATAATGATATCAACATTACTCGTCGCTTTGTGTTGAATGATGTAGGAACTCCGAACAGACGAACTTAATCAACTCTCCAGACTCATCCGGTCATACCGCCCTCTACCTGTCGGCCCAGAATAGTCACCGGCAGTGCTGCGAGCTGCTCTTACAGAAAGGCGCGGTGATCGACAACATCTCCCGGCCTTTGCTCTTTGAACTGGATCTCGGAGAGCCCGAGGTCGAAGAGGAGAAAGTGGAGGATGATGAGAGGGAATCCCTGTCTCCAAAAGATCGTTATGGCGTGGAGGAGACAGCCAAGGAGGAAGAGACAATTGAAGACTTAGATTTAGGTGAGTAAAATGAAAATATACAAAGACACACACAAACAAAAATATCAGAGATATTACGTCAATATCAAAATCAGAATTTCTTCATGCATTAAGAAATTTAGAACCTAACGCTCGTACGTTTTGTATGACAGTGAAATCGCTTATCATTCTGAAAGAGGTGAATGAATATTATGTCTGAAAATCTTAACATCTATATACTAGTAAGCACGAATATTTCTTTGTCTATGCTACGGTACAAAAATGAAGCGAAAAAAGAAGTCAAAGTTTATAATCTCAAACTTTCACAGATAATAGACTGAATTTGCCTTCAGGGTGGGTATTTCGTTTTCTTTATGTATGATGTGTTGTCTATTATAACTTTAATTCAAAAAAGCACAATGCTCGAAGGAATTTCGGGGGGGGGGGTTGATCCACAAAATGATCTTTCAAACTTGCCAAGTAGGAACATTGAAGACGACAAATATAATCATCACAAATTAAAGAACATCAAGAGGGTACCGATTGCGTCATACCGTATTATTAACCATACCTGCAATCATGGGAAATTGATACGGAAAATACCCAAATATCGCCTAGATGTCATTTTTAGAAATGGGGAGCAGTTTGAAGATTGCCGAGTAAGCAAACGGTCAAACCTGTCATGACATTCTCATCACATACAAGTCACACAGAATAAACACTTCCCAATGAGCTGCTATTTTCGTCTAGAGTTCAAACAACATGCTACCAAATTTTCGTTCTCACTAAACATTTCACATTAAGAGTTATTTCCATCACTCCCTCTCCCTCCTCTCCCCCCCCCCCCTTTTACCCCCTCTCTGCTCCGCCTCTCGATCCTCCTCCCCTCCCTATTTTTCTTTCTTTCTTTTATTTTCCTCTTTCCCTCTTAAAATGTATGTTTGAGAAATGGAAAGTAAACGGCCCCAAGAGAAATGTAGTATCGCAGTTTCTGCAGAAGTTGCCCAACGAATGAGCTCTTCATATTTCCTGGTTGAATCCACATGAAAGGAAAAGAAAAAAGAAAAGAAAGAGAGAGTTTAAATAAGATTAAAAAAGTTAGGTAAGTGGGGCTCATTCAACATTTAGAGCAAGATATCATTTAGTCAGCTAGGTTGGAAGACAGACAGAGAGAGACAGATAGAGAATGGCGAGAGAAAGTGATAAACACATAGATAGATAGATAGATAGATAGATAGATAGATAGATAGATAGATAGATAGATAGGTAGATAGATAGATAGATAGATAGATAGATAGATAGATAGATAGGTAGATAGATAGATAGATAGATAGATAGATAGATAGATAGATAGATAAATAGATAGATAGATAGATAGGTAGATAGATAGATAGATAGATAGATAGATAGATAGGTAGATAGATAGATAGATAGATAGGTAGATAGATAGATAGATAGATAGATAGGTAGATATATAAATTGATAGATTGATAAATAGATCGATCGATCGATAGAAAGATTGATAGATGGATTGATTGAATGATTGACTAATAAACATATAGATTGATTGATAGCTGGAAAGATAGATTGATAGATTGACAGATTGATCGATAGATAGCTAGATAGATTAATAGATTGATAGATAGTTATAACTATCGGTGGGTAGATAGATAGATTGATAGATAGACAAATAGATAGAGTGATTTATAAATTGATCGAGTGATAGATAGCTAGATAGAGAGATAAATTGAGAGAAAGCTTGATAGATAGATTGATGGATAGATAGATTGATCGATAAATTGATAGATAGAAAGGTAGGTTGGTAGATAGACAGATAGATTGATTGATAGATAAACCGACAGACAGATAGACAGACAGGCATACAGTCAGAAAGAGGGAGAGGGAGCGAGATTATGTTTCGAGCTCTCAATATTACCCCCTGCCTCCTCCCACTTGTGCTGGTGATGATGATACGCTTTTTTGCGCCCTTTAGTGACGGCTTACCGGCGAAAATTTTGCACTCCTAATCCGCGTGAGAGAGCTACCCCTAAAAGAAATAAAAATAAATTTCAAAAAAGCCCCCGAGCAAAATGTGCCATTTGTCATGACACTGAATAACACCCCTCTCCCTCGATAATATGATAATGGGAAAATCATCCCGGTCGACAAGGACGAGGAAAGAATGAAATATTGCAGCATCTTACGACGTCCGAAATATCACATTAGCATACTATAAAAAAAATAAAAAAAATTAAAAAAAAACCCGTATGAGATTGTTGTGTTTTTTCCCCTCTGATAGAATCACGTCTGTGTGCTTTTTCACTATCAGAAGGTTATGTGAATGAAAACACAATCGATTTTGACAATTCATCTAAGACGTGTGTGTACGTGCCGCACAAGGGGCTGCACTTATTCTCATTTCTGTTCCGATTTATCAATGAAGAGTGTATATTTCTGCTCAATTACCCCCCTGCCTAACTTTATCTGTCGATCTATCCATCTATGTCTTTCCTAACTATCCAATTTCAATCTATCTATCGATCTGCCCATCTATCTTTCTTTCTTACTATGTATATTTATAAATCTATCTCGTATCAGGACAATTACCTCCCCCCCCCCCCCCCCGACAATTACCCCCAGCTAAATACTGGTTAGTGTTAAGGTTAGAGTAAAGATTAGGGTTAGGGTTAGGTTTAGGGTTAGAGTTTGGGTTAGGGCAGGGAGGTGACCTCCCTGGTTAGGGTTAGGATTAGGTTTAGGATTAGGATTCGGATTACAGCAAGGGGAAGCGTCGGGGTAATTGACCAGGGGGTAATTGCCTACACCGATCTATCTATTTTCGTGTTTGTATGATACTACTATATTCAGGTATAATTGACTTAAATATAAATATAATGAATTTCAAGTATCAAGTTAAGTAGTTCAAAAAATTAAGCATTGTATACTTAGATCTAAATAAATAAGTATATATATATATATATATATATATATATATGTATATATATATATATATAATTATGTATAATTATATATATGATATACCCATGTAAATATTTTACAGGGGGAGTGGCAGATACCGATGCAATAGCGCTGAATTCACGGTACATTTATGAAGGCCTTGGTCCCCCACCAAAGTCATCGCCCCGGACCGGGGGTAAAGGGAACGTCATCCCTCGCCGGCAGCCGTCCGTAGACCATCAAGAGTCCTTCAACATCCGCTGGAAGCAACTGCTGAAGAGCAAGAGGAGAGCGGAGAGGAACATCATGACAAGGTGAGTATCGTCACCATGGCAACCAGCCGGCATCAATGCGATACAGCTGCTTGGACCATTCTCGCAGGCTGAAATAAAATGCGAGAAATGTGTATTTGTCTTTGCTTTCGATTCCTTTTTTCCCTTCATTTTTTGTCAACGCTATAGTAATCATATTCTCGGTGGCACATAGCCAACGTAAACATTCTGACAGCGCGTTGAACTTGGAACAGACCTTATACCCCATGCATGTTTAGACTGCGCTCGACGATGTCAAAAATAGTTGAGACGGACAAATCAGACGGAGCCGCAGCGACGCTACGCGCATCGTTTGCGGTGACAGCTATGTAAATAGTACGCGTCATTTGAACGCAAAGATTGGCGGGGCGGGCAAGAAGAACTACACTCGGTAGAGGGAGAAATTGGCTTCAGTGTAAACATTTTACTCCTCGTTTCGGTTGCAGTTTTCGCCATTAGTCAGTCCGTAAAATCAAAACACAGAATTTGGATTGACGAATAGACGGAGTAGCTGTCATTGACATACCGGCTCGACAGGAATGAACATGACGAGGTTGTGTTTAAAGATAGGAAGTGTTGCGAAACGCGTTCACGAAACAGACGAAGCAGTTAGAGCAAGAAAGCACCAACAGGTGCAACCAGGTAAAAGTTAAAAAAAGAAAAGAAATTGCGATTTATGAAGAATGCACATGCCTTGACCACTGCCTTATGTTTTTCGAGCAATAAAATAATGCAAGTATTGTCGGTTGAGAGTAAGCCTAAAGCCTAAGTATTATTAAGTTATACATGGTGACACGACATTTGCTCCTGCGACAATTGCTCCGGTCGTGTTTTCTCCGAGGACTCATGGTTAGGGTTGGGGTTGTGATAGGGTTTTCGATTTAGTTTGATGTGAGGATAAGGATTATGGTTAGGGTTATCATGGTTATGTTTGTCTGTAGAATTTATGACTGGTCTAGCGTGCAAATATTTCACTGGAGAAATTTTTACTGGAGCAAATATCATTGAACCATTTTACATTCACGGAAATGAGTAACAATACGGTAATTAAAATACATATATCTTGATTATATTTCTCTTCTCCCTTGATTCATTTTTGACACCCACAGAGGAAGTCAAGGCTCCCCAAATTCGTCATCCAATAACCAATCGCTGACCGGCAACGAACCCCTCACGAGAAACAGCGGGCGACTTCGACCTCCGGCACCGGGCCATTCGGGCTCGCGGTCGGCGTTGACTTCGACCAATGTGCAAAAGGGCAGGTTGCCGAACAGGTCGCAGAGTTCGAGGTCGTCGATGCCGATCAACCAGCGGTCCAGCAGCAACTACTCGGAGGCGAAGAGATACTCGTATTCCGTGGTCACTAGATAACATGCATTATGCGTCCCACCCCCCCCCCCTCCTCAAAAAAATACAAACAGATCAAAACGAGAGAACTTGAATCCGCCAAGTCAGCATTCCTGACTTTACATGAAAAGAAGTCATCTCTACATTAGGAAAACAAAAACGTATTTGCTGAATAATAAGACAATTTGGTAGTTATGTAAAATGCTGGCCAATCGCTGATGTCTGATCTCTCATACAATATAACTGTGAACGCTATTTGTATTGGTCTTGCAATAATGCAACAAAAACGTCAAAGATGTCTTCGCAAGAAAGGCACAACTAAGCAGCAGCCATTCCTTTGGGTATTCCTTGGTCTCTTTCAAGTCGATGAAAATCGGTTTTGAAATGGCAGAGATGTCCACAAACAAAGCAAAACAAAGCGATCCTTATAATAGTTGAGTCACATCTTTTATTAGGATCGCTTTGTTTTGGATATCTCAGCCATTTCATAACCAATTTTCATCAAAAAATAAAAGCTGAAAACCCTCTTGGAATTACATGATCTTTCATATTTCATAAGAGGTTTCTCATTATCTCACCAAAAAAGTTAGAAGCCCGAAGCCAGGTCTAAACCAAAACTATACCATCGCTTTAAGCATGTCATTTTTCAGGAAGACAGAGCGTATTGTATTGCTTGAAAATTTTGTTTGGAGTGAGTGAAATGCATATCCTATTTTCTTTAAAGTGCGATTAATCTAAAAGAAAGAATAGAACAGAAAAGACAGAATATGCTGCAAGGCTGAGCATGCATGATATACATGCAACATTTCAACTGATGTAATGTGCACTTGATTTTAATTCGTTTACTCCTTTTTTCTCGGCTAGAAACAAGTAACTGTCATCGCAATGTAGCATCATATTAAAAATTAACTGATACCAAAAATGGAGACTAATTGGACATAGTCTGAGTGGAGAAAAAGTATTAGCTCTCATTTTCAGAGCAAATGAAATCGAGTGAGGACCTCGAGAAAGGGAAATATGAATGACAACAAAAATTGCTTTTAATCAGCTTTTAACACTAAACATGTCTTGCTTGCTTCTCCGTTTTTTTTACGCAATACACTTGATCTATTCAAGGGTTCGATTCAGAAGCTGCTTTTTCATATTCATGTAGATGACGTCATTTCACTTGTACAGTGTTATTTTCATGTTCGATTGTACAGTATTTATTACTCATGATTGTCTGCAAGAAAATAATATGTTATCATAGTCTTACAGTCAGAGTATTTAGTCTTTCATGAACGACGTGTGCTGTATTTTAAATACAAAAAGTGCTTTATCAACTGTTGATTGCCTTTTTCTACACCTAGTACTCGCTAACTGTACATACTCCCCTGGTGAGTTTTGTCATATTGATCAAAATCTAAATCTATTTTGTCTCTTTTTTTTTTTCTTTGCTCGTGATTGGTAGTTTCACCAGAGTCTGCCTTGAGACTTTGCAAATTCACAAATGAGCTGCATTACCACTATTAGTTACTTATATGTAGGGCCTATGTCTGAAATCATACCATGTATCATGTAAATGACTCCAAAGTAGATGCATTTTAGATCTACGATATGAGACAGACATTTTTAATGTCGAATAGAATTATGCGTTCAGTATTAATTTCAAAAGTAAAAAGGTCTGATGCAGTCAAATGAAATGGGATGTATGCTGGAAGTTCTCTTTCTGCAGTGGTGCTGTTTGTCACAAAACTGAGGACACTGAGGAATTTCTTTCCATATATTCCGCCAAAGTACAACGAAACTATACTTTCATCCAGCATCAGTGATAGAATGACGATCATTACGACGCCTGTTTCCGTTGGAGATCCAGTAGTGTCTGTACGAACAAAGAAAGTGGTATGACATTGTACTTAGCTGTCGTGGCATCTTCCTCTCTTTTCTATCCTATTTCCATTTACCTCATTTCTTTCTTTTTTTTTCTTCTTTTTTTTTCTTTTTGCTGCAAAAATTTGGTACAAGTCTCGCAGTAGCCGCGATATCTTTTCTTTCCTAACAAAAACATTGTGGTGATGCTTATCAATTCGTCGATTGAAAAGTCTGATTGAGATTGAGTCGATTGATAATCTGAATAGCTATTTCGCCGTTAGCGTAAGTATCCACAGCGTGTAGGTATTTTGACCTGCTTGGCACATCCAACATCAACATAAGCTTGGTGCTATCAACAGTGTGATTTAACCATCCCTTGCTGACTTCAACTACCTCCCCCTCGCCCCCCCCCCCAAAAAAAAAAAAAAAAAAAAAACATTTCCCCTTTGAGATGCACCTATTTCACAACCGGACTTTTGATCAGAGTACAATTGTACCTTTAATTCATATCATATCAAACTGCTATGCAGGCATGTCTAGATATATAGGGCTTATAAGGTGAATAAGTACAAAATAAGGACGACCAATAGACAAAGACATGTTTGCATCTTACTGCTGCAGCTTTAATCGCAAATATTATCTGTGCTATCTAATTTCACGGTATATCAAAACTTATCGACTTAGTAATAGATGAATGATTCTCCATACTCATCTATATACGTACTACCCCGCTGGAAAGAACAGTGTCCTAGAGTGTGTTCACAGTGTATTCACATAGTGTGAAAACGCTCAAATTGAACAGTGTGAAGCTCATTCCACACTGTGGTGTGGTTTTTCGCAGGGTATTCACATATCAATGTTCTGTTTCAAACTGAGTTAATGATTCACAATGTGTTCACACTGTAAAAATGCTCGAATTTAACTGTGTGATGAGATTCCACACTGTGTTTCACATTCTGTTTCTCATTGTGGGACACTGTGATCTTTGATACGAATAATGCCACCAGTTTCGCTCACTGATGTTACAACTTGATCAGGTTGTGGTGTTTCACTGATTTCATGGATTCACGAGTTAGTTTTATGTGAGAATCGGTGCATTAATCATGCTAATAATCATTATGTCAATGCTTAACTGTCTATACTGGTACATTCCATCATTTCGAAAATACGGCTATTTTCTGATGAAACAAATCGATGCGTGTACAATAAAATGAGTTTTACATTGTACTTAGGATCTGTCTTTGACAATTTCTTCTGTTTGTCTGTTTGTTTGTTTGCTTGTTTGTTTTTCTTTCTTTTCTTTTTTTTTCTTTTTGACCGTTTACAGATTATGGTATACTTGTCCCTGAATAGAGTCATTCGAAGGACATTACATACTCAGTACATTTGAAGATATTTAGTATGATTGCTATCACATGCCGTTTTATTCAATAGCGAGTTCAAAACTGTCCTGTCATAGGTGTTTTGTTTTGATTGGTGGTTTGTTTGTTGTTGTTGTTGTTGTTGTTTTTTGCTCCATTATGAATTAATAAGTCTTTTTTTTC
The DNA here is from genome assembly GCF_964275005.1 of Diadema setosum. Lineage (NCBI taxonomy): Eukaryota > Metazoa > Echinodermata > Echinoidea > Diadematoida > Diadematidae > Diadema > Diadema setosum. The sequence goes on from NC_092697.1 coordinate 3,002,642, forward strand.
CTTTTTTAAGGGGGAGAAAACTGCATTTTATATTTCCGCTGTCATAACCATGAAATATGTTGCCGTGCATCGTCAGGAACAAAGCTTACATCACTCAAATGTGAGAATTATGTTTTAACAAGCAAGAAAAGAACCCTATGACAACACCCGGTGTTATCAGTATACAAGTAAAGCATATTACACATGACATAGTAAGAATTCCCCCATAGCTACTTTGGGACAATCCAAAGCACACTTGGATAGATTATTTCTACTTACTCTGATCCAGACCACATAATGTGCATTATGTTTTTATAAAATGATATTGTGATTTAAATTCCGTGACGCGCATTTTCGCAAGTTTCCCAGAGCAACACCAGCTCCAACTTAAGACAAACAATTGTAATACAATGCATTTAGCATACACAGGCAATGCAGTTGAGAGCAAACGAATGTGTGTTAGTACCGGTCATTATACCGGTACACTAACGCTTTGTGAAAAGCAAAATTGGGCCTTTAGGTAAGCTAAGAGATTGGTCACGTGTTACCCTTGTCGTCGATGCCGCCGCCACAACAGCTAAGCTTTCACCAACACTCTCCTAATCACCGAAATTGTCCATTATCTCCTTTTCTTATCATCACTGCCATCCCGTCATCATCATCATCATCATCATCATCATCACTATTAGGCCCTATTACCATCAATAATTACATCATTTAACCATCTCACCAGCATCTTTTTCTGTATCGCACCTATCCTTAATCATTAGAGAAACTGTAATCATCTTCATCGTAATCATTTACTGGAACAACAACGGCGTCATCAAAATCCGCATTGGTGTCATTGAACTCCTCACGTTCAAGTCCTAAGTTTCATCATTAGTTATTTATTCCGCCATCCCAGCCGTGGTTATCGCGGACTCTTACACTCCTATCTTCGTCGCAGCTACTACCACAAGGCATCAGATATTGCTGTCAAACTACCACTACCACCTCCTCCTTCTCCTCTTACTTTCTCTTCCTCCTCCTCCTTTCTCTTACGCCACGTCATTATCGTCGTCATCAGTACCGTTACCATCATAATTACCATCATCTTCGCAATGATCAATGATGCTGATGCGCTGGTGATTTACCATGTCATGATCGTCAATGACGCTTTCGTCAAAATTGTTGTCTTCTGCATTTTCATCATCCCACCTGATTTTACCGACAACGACGTCATCGTACCCCAGAGCCCCTTTTTTCTTCTTTTTTTTTTTTTTTTTTTTTTTTTTGGTCCCTACACCATCAAAGTCTTGAATTTCCACGTTATCACCCCTCTTATCTATTCCACCTTTCTGCTCTTACCGATACCATCACTACGCACCCCAATCGCTGTCACAACATCCTCAGTTATCCACCCCCACATCCTCCTCCTATTCTTCTTCTCCTCCTCCTCCTCCTCCTCCTAAGCCATATCATCATTATCTTCACTATCATCACTATTGTCATCATCATCAGCAGCAGCAGAACCAATAAGTTTACCGTCATTGCCGCTTCTATATTTTCTCATCGTTATTCAGAATATTTACTTCACCATGTCCCCTTAGAATTCGAATAAATCAAGTGCAACGAGTTGAAGGAGTAGTCTGCACAAGACAGTCTGAAACCTCTCTATAGAATGATACTGAGCTCACAACACATCATGTAAATCGCCTATGAAGAGGGCCATTGCAGATATGATGCAGCGTAATAAAAATATAAACACTGATAATGTGGAATATACAATATTCTCACTAAGATTCTTACCAGTATCATAGGAGTAAACAAAACAACACTACGGTGTAGTCATTCTTCACTTATACATTTTCAGATATTTATATTTGCAAACGTTTGATTCATGAATACATCTATCTCTAGAACTCATTCCCATTTAAGGAAACCGTGTTGTGATATTCGGGCGTGTTGCTATTGTATCTTTATGGAAAGGGACATTTTATTTGTTGTTGTTGCCTCTTATTCTTTGCGTTGTTTCTCCATTTTTACTTCCTCCTTTCCTTCCACCTGTTACCTGTCCTTCTACACCTGCTCTGTTCATTTTCATGTTCCTTGTCACCATCATCATCAAGTAACCATCATTAATCTGTTCTCTTCCCGTTATCACATCTCTTCTGGGGACCACTTTACACTGACACCTATACCAAAACCACTATTCTCATCTGACTTGCTACGAGCGTTTCCCAGCAAGCCCGCTCGCTTCACCGTTTCAATTACCCACACTTGGAAGAATGCTGAGTGGATCAGACATTTTTCCTCCCCTCACGTGGAGCTAACAACACATGAAATGGTTCTCCATCCTCCTCCCTACAAATCTCCCACAGGGATCGGAAGATGGGGGACAAAAGTGAAAACGAGCATCCAAACAGAGGTGCACACGCTTACATCAAGAGATCGTTATAACGCTCGTCAAATCCTTTTCAACGCGATGTCATCGCCACTTGAACTTGATGACATCGAACTCGTCTTTTCTCTCTCGCTCTCCATCGATCTCCTCTCCCTCCACCGCTCTGTCTCTCCCTGTCTGTCTGTCTGTGTGTCTGTTTCTTGTTTCTCGCTCGAGTAGATTATCGACGGTGCCAGCTAGGCCAGAAATTGTATTCAGGTCATATTTTGTGCACGGTTGATTACTGCTTGTCCTAGAGAAGGTCTAAAAAAAAAAAAAAATGGGTCGCGGATTGTAAAAGTGGTTTGGACATAACGAGTTGTGTTGTCTTTTCTTTTTCTTTTTCTTATTTTTTCTCCTTCTGCTCTGATGTCGATATGATAAGCACATTTTTCGAAACTAATCTGACATGACATGCACTTTCAAGGAAAACCCGCATTTTAGTAGCGAGTGCATTAGGGAGTAAAGCGATCATGATTATTGGGCGAAAATTCGTGGCTTGTCGGCAAAATTGATAGCGTTCGCTGACCCTGGTTACCTGGCGACTTGTTGGCCGAATTGGTGGCGTAAAAGTCGGACAAAGTGAATCAGTGAACTGGTAGCATTCTATTTCAGGCCCTGATCCTCATCCTGCCGGGTTTTTGTAGTGGTTGTTATTTTGTCTGAAAATAACCCTAAAAAAAATAAAAAACGTGTTAGGCGTGTGCAGATTTTTCGGCCGAAGTGTTCAGACAACGACGACAATTCGTATTTTTCTATATCATTTTCTTTATTATCAAGTCACGTTTTCATATGATTATTTATCTGTCTGTCTATTTATGTGTCTGATTGTTGACTTATCTATTTTTATTCATTCATTTATTTTGTTTAATATGGTAAATGTTCTTTATGATTTTACTGAAAGCGTCCGGTTCCCGATAGGATATCTCAAACTTTTGAGGAGGACTTCTTAAATCAATGTTTCATGACAACATGTGTACCACACTATGTGCTCCATGACACTGGGTCATTCTGTTGTTGTTGGTGTTGTTGTTTTGAGAATCCAGTGTTGCTTGTCAAATGAAGGCCTACATTATAACTGAAAAGAAATCCGTTTGTTTAAAGGGAAATTTACCTCAAATAGAATCTATACATGTGAATTCATGAATCATGCCGTTGCTGGATAAGCACACTACAATTGGTGATGTCATAATATAGGGCTACGATAAAGAAATTTGAAAGAGAATTTCACACAATTTATTTTTTCTTAAATGAAAATTACACATTCCTACGACTTGCTACTTACATTAGTCATCCTGCTTTCAATACAAATAAGTCAGGTGCTTTTTCACAATAGAAAAATGAAAATAAGTTTCCCTCTCACAATCTACTTCTCATCACTCTCCATCTCCTTACCTTATTCTCTACCTCCTCCTCTTCTCTCCATCTCTTAGCTCACCACTTCCTCCTCTTCCTCCTCCTCCTCCTCCTCCTCGTCTCTCCATCTCCTCACCTTATTCTCTTTCTCCTCCTCCTCCCCTCTTCCTCCTCCTCCTCCTCTTCCTCCTCCTCCTCCTCTTCCTCCTCTTCCTCCTCCTCCTCTTCTACCTCTACCTCCTCCTCCTCTTACTCCTCCTCTTTCTCCTCTTCCTCCTCTTCCTCCTCCTCTTTCTCCTCCTCCTTCTCCTCCTCCTCCCCCTCTTCCTCCTCCCTGAAAGTTGGATAATGTAAAGCTAAAAAAAAAAGGAGAGAGAAAATGAAGAATAAGAAGAACACAAAAAGAAGAGAAAAAGGAAAATAGAGGAAAATGAGAAAGAAGTTGAATTTACAGGGTTTTTTTAAAGTAATCGTGATTATTTATGGCAATGAAGAATAGTTTAGAAATTTTACATGTATAATATGTGTTTGTTTTGTTTTAAATGTTAATATTGTGTAACGAATATGTTTGATTTTTTTTCATTCTATGTATTTATAGAATCTTGTTCATATTTTACAATAATCGTGCTTATTTCTGTAAAATGTCTGCAATCCAGCCTGCGGGCTGCAATGGACATTATTCAATAAAATACCCTTTCAATTTCAATTTCCTCCTCTTCCTCCTCTTCCTCCTCCTCCTCCTCCTCTTCTACCTCCTCCTCCTCTTTCTCCTCCTCCTCTTTCTCCTCCTCCTCCTCCTTCTCCTCTTCCTCCTCCTCTTTCTCCTCCTCCTCCTCCTTCTCCTCTTCCTCCTCCTCTTTCTCCTCCTCCTCCTCCTTCTCCTCTTCCTCATTCTTCTCTTCCTCCTCCTCTTCCTCCTCCTCCTTTTCTTCCTCCTCCTCCTCCATTTCCTTACCTTGATCTCTTCCTCACCTCCTCTTCCTCCTCCTCCTCTTCTTCCTCCTCCCCCTCCATTTCGTTACCTTGATCTCTTCCTCACCTCCTCTTCATCCTCTCCTCTCTATCTCACCTCCTCCTCCTCCTCCCTATCTCCATCTCACCACCTTTTCCCCCATCCCTCTTACACCTTTTATTTAATCTTTTTTATTACCTCCTTTTCTTCCACCACTAAAACTCTTTCGCATAGCGTTTAGTGAGGCACTTGTCTTTGCCTGTCAGTTATTATTACTTACTTCTTTTCTCTTCACTCTCGCTCTCACCTTTACACGATTAAAACTAAATCCATGTGTCTCGTTTCCGCTTGCATTAAAGGGACATTATAACATTAATTGTGAGGACAGAAAGACAGAAGTGAGTCCGCCATAAAGTTAAGATAAATGGTCTAATAAACCACAATGTGTAGGGAAGCTAATATCAGATAATGATAATAGTCATATCGTTGTTTTTGTAATCAATTTCTGTTTATCTCTTCATAAAAGATTGAATTACAGCGTGGGCTACATTCGCACCATGATTGTGAAAGTGATCACATTACTGGTTGCGGTCATCCAAGTCAAAATGAATGATAGACAGATTCTATTGCCCTGTCAAAATAGCGTATAAAACTTTGAGATGAAGAAAGGAAAACGCATTTCCATGTTCGTTGGGAGTGATGCATCAATGGTGAATACAGAATATTCACTACTGTAATCTAAAATTCACCGGAAGTTTGCTTGCCGCTGGTTTTCAAAACTTGTCACTTGCATAACACTTCTCAATGAGCAAGTTTCATACGAATCAGCTAAACCAAGCAGACAGGATCCTCCCTGAAGAACAAGGAGAAATGAGGAAAACTAAGGCATCAACGTCATTCTTTCTTTCATGATCCAGAGAAACCAGCAGTCAGTCGGAAGTTCGTAGATGTCTTTCACCGCCAGAAAAACATAAAGAGGAAAAGGAGGGAAAAATAGAATGACTGAAAAAACAGGGGGGGAAAAAAACTCAAAGAGAAACGACATGGGACGACTGCATTAAAGCGAAGTGCACGTACACCAAGCGGTTTTCTAAGAAGATCCAACGATCCTGAGGTTAATACACCGTGCATGGGTATAAACAGGTACATCGCTTTTGGGAAGAATGGATATCCTTTCTAGAGTGCAGTGTATTTAATGGATTTTTTTTCTTCAGAATTTTGCCCTGAGCGAGTTTTTACTCTCTCATCAATGGTCGGGGATAGACAGCGCCCCATGAATCCTTTTCTTGCTCATCAGTTCTATTTTCGTTCCTTCAGAGAAATTCTCGGTTGACACTCCCATTCTTTTTGCTCTCTGTCTCTCCCTCTTTCTTATTCAATGTCTTTCTCGTTCTTCCCCTTTTCCCCTTTCCTTCCTTTAATCCATGTATTTTATTTCCGTAATTTGGGTCTGTTTTCTTCCTTTCATACTCGCTTTTTGTTTGAACACTGTCTCCTTAATCTGTTTCTCTCTTTGGATTTGATCATCGATCTTTAATATCTACAAGGTGTCTGCCTCACCCCTTCTCTCCCTCTCCCTCCCTCTCTCTCTCTCTCTCTCTCTCTCTCTTTCTCTCTCGCTCTTTCTCTCTCTCTATATATATATACATATATATATATATATATATATATATATATATATATACATAATGTATACACATATGGATACATGTACTTATACATAATGTATAAGATCTAAGTGACAATGTTTGTCAATCTTTCTACCCCTATTTCTTTTTTGTATGCTTTATTAAAAATCAATTCAAATGACCAAGATTTACATCTGATTATAAGTGATTGGAACATATGGAAAAAAAAAAACAGCAGCAAAAAAAAAAAAAAAAACAACTGAAAATAAAGAGGCTGCAAAACATATTGTTTTGCAGTGAAGCCACCAAAGGGACTACAGGGGGACAGTCGGGGACATCCCCGACGATACCAAACATGAGCCCCCTGCCGAGCGCCCAAAATCCCCACCACTTCCCGCGCAACAGATAGGTCGAAGCCCACGGGGTCGAAGCAGGATCCGTATGAAATTCATAAATAAACTGTGTTATGGTGAGTACGCAACAGATGTAAATATTCTTTAAAAAGATATGCCCCATTTCTTTCTCTTTGAATTCTGTGCCTCTCTGTGTCCAGAGGAAATTAATCAAACATCTCACTCACTGGCAGTCTGGGTGCCAAAGTCAGATTCTGGGCGTATATAACATTGTTTTATAACCAGCCGGATTTTTGTTTTGTTCTGTTTTGTTTTGTTTTACCCTATTTCGAGTTTGCATGCTGAATCCGAATCTGAATGATGCAACTCCTGCATTCTTGAGGACTTGAAATATTCAAGATGGCCACCAAAAATCTGATATTCCTACATATTTCCTTACGCCTACCTGCCTTAAATGTAGAGTGAATGAATACGAGCAGAAATCCTCGATACTCAGTCGTGGTATTCTTACGCAATGTGTATAGAAAACCCAGCTTGCATTATCCTTTTGTCCACTCCAGTCTTTGAACTCTAATTCTCAACCACACTGCAAGAATACTGGTGTCAAAGTTCCTTTTCAGTTAAGGTCAATTAGCAGGTGTATTGAACTTAGTAGCAGTCACTATTCACAACCTGTTTTATACAGAATCACTGGATTCTGAGATTGTGGTTTGGAAGGGGATAATTCTTTCTTTTGTAGATACATTGTTAGCAATTAATACTTACAATAAAGGTTTTAGTCTTCATCTGCAAGTCTTTTTCACATCACCCTATGTAAAGTGATAGTGCTGTTGGACACTATTCTCTACATCTTAAAGAAAGCGCCTGGCAAGGAAAGACTAGGTTGCTAAAACTATTGGACACCATCTTTAGGTTTTAGAGAAAGTGGCTGGCATAAGAGACTAAGCTCCTCCGGAATCATTCATGCAGAACAACCAGAGTCAATAAAAGAGATGCAACCCCCGGATGGTCGGGCGGAATTCTCCCTGGTGGTCGCCATGAGTGGACGTGCAGCACAAGCCCCTCGCAGATCATCACACGAACAACATGCGCGCGCGCCCACACAAACACACCCATACCGCCCACCATCCCCGAACAAAACCAACCGGACGATAGCGCAACCACGGGGAGCGCGCATGCACAATGCACTACAACCATCCACAGCCACGCCCAGCAACCACACACTACCACCAAATAATATTTATTGGAGCGAGCATGCACCACCACAACCATCCAGTTACGCCCAGCAACCATACAGAATCAGAAGTAAAGCAGACCCTCGATAATAAAAATCATTGTAGACCCTCCATACCACTACCACTCATAGCAGTCATAATCACCAGAATGGATTTTAGCAAAACACATGTAATCTGGATGCCCCCAACCTTGCCCATGATAGTCATGCATCACGACAAAAACAACATACAGCATTGGTTCCGCAAAGCTGCCAAAGCCAAAGTTTGGGCCTACACAAAAGATACAGATATTCTTCGTGTTCCATTTGGCAAATAAGGACCAATCTTTTTCATAATTGGTTTTAGGAAGAGTGCACCTCGAAGGATAAGTGGTCTATGACAAAACTTTCAAGTTTGGCAAGCGTGCAATGGTTGATATTGGCGAATGTCATGTGATGAGCAGTGGACCAATTAGGATAAAAGTATCTTTTCATATAATTGTATTACATTAAAATGTAAATCTAAAATGGGACACCTAAATCTTTGTATATCGTTAAAAAGTTGCATGACGGATGTACAGGCATGTTTATAATATCACAAAAAACAACATCAACAAAAAATTCCTTTGTCCTTTTTGACGGAAAGTTTGAAAGTAAATAGAGGCGCCTTGGGAGCAGGCTACGAGGACTTCAAAAACACGGAACGTCATCGCTCTTGAGGTTTCTGCACACTCACAGCATATCGACAGGCCGAAAGTAAACGAAAAAGAGAACAAAATGGAACAACGTGTGGTATTGGGTACGTCACCTTTCCTCTGACCATGATACTCAGATTCTTGTGTTTGCCTGAAATATGAATCACACTTGATTGAAGTATAGTCATGAAAGCCATTAATGTATGACGATAATTATGAGTATTTATTCGACCATACACCTGAGTTAGGCATGAAACAATGCGACGTGCGCAATTCGTAAGATTCTAGATTCTGTTGTGCTTGTTCATTTCGACTCAAACTTCACAATAATGTCATTGTATCCATCTATTGCACACTGTGTAAGCGTCTACCCCATTTCTTTTCACGGAATGCTACATTGCCAATCAATTGTAGTCCTATTTCGGGTAATCTTCTGCTGTGGATATGGGCAATTTGGTCTAATATTCTAAATTGTTTCCTTGATAGGGCAATCTCAAATGACGTCACAAAGCAGAGGATTGCGTCATCATTCTGTTTACCTCCACCAGATTTATTATCCCACGTGTATTGACAGTTGCTCGTCTATTATGTATTCATATACGTATTCCTCATCAAGCAGGCCTAATTTATTTCTGTTTTCTTTTGTCATTTACAGACAGTAAATTGGGGGGGGGGGGGGCTTGTCTTTAATGAGATTTCAATACACAGTGACCTGAACACCCACTCATCCCCCATAGCACACACATACCAAATCATAAACATTTAATCAACACATACTATACGCGAAAACAAAAGAAGCCAAAGTAGATATAAAGTTCAAGAGTAGAGCAATTGTTTGTATGCAGGTATACTGGTATATGCGAAATATGATCGAATTTTACATGCAAAGTTTGCAAAGATACTTTCAAGCAACAGTACCAGCTAGATATGAATAAAATTCTAAATCGTCTGTGTATGCTAATGATCCAATCCAAGCATAACAACTCTATAATACGGCAGAGAATTTAAAATAGAAATCCACTCCAAAACTTCATCAAATACACAAGAAAAGGACAAATTAGTATTCCCTGCAGAACAGTGCAAACGTGATCAAAATCGGATAAGAAATAACAAAGTTATGACAAAGTGACATTTCAAAATTTTCGGTAAACACTTCTTGACCAGTCGTTATGAATATTTCGAACAGGCAAAGTGATGATGTCATGCTCTCAGAGTTTCTCATTCCATATACAGATATGACAAAAATATCATATTTCAGCTGTATGAATATAAAACTTGCCTTAAAACCACCCAAACTGAAAAAAGATCAAATGTTAACTCTCATATTTTGGTATGAGGATATGCTTTTGCATACTGGGGGCATACTATCAGAAACTAACAATTCCATACATTATAACATACAGCTGTACATGAAAATTGTGAGGGCATGAAATCATCAACTCGCTCATTTTAATATTCATAAGGACTGGTCTAGATAGTTATGTTTTCCGGGAAAAATGTGAAATTTCAAAAAGTCATATACTTTCTTTTTCTTATCCGAATTTTGTCAGTTTTAAACTTTTTGTAGGAAATAGTTTTCTCTTTCTTTTGGGGTTATTTATTTTGGGGTGGATTTCCTTAAGACGGTATGTATGGAAGATAGAGAGAAAAAAAGAAAGAAAGAAAGAGAGACAGAACGCGAGGATAAAGAAAATAAAAGGGAGAGAACCAATAGAGATAACATCTGAGGAGGCTACGATGAAGACATTTATATATCCACCCACGTGGGTTTTCTCTGCCGAAATGTTTGTAGTTGTTTGCTATCACTGTGCTGTTTTAATCATATTCATGCTTCCGTGCTGATAGGCATTATGGTGGGAAAACTTTGAGTAAGATAAATCACTAGGTAGCTAAACATCCACCGACACAATCAACGACGTAATACTTCCATCGTGTGTCAGGAAGAATGTGTTGCATAATGTTGCCATGGCGACAAGTCAACGGCAACTTCCTGAACGTTCACCTTCACACTTTGCCGTGATACGAGACGACGCGACGTCTGCAAGCTAGGGCTCAGCTAGATTGAAGCTCTGGAAATAACTCGTTCACATAATCATCCGCACCGAGTTTCAGACTCAGGGCGATACCCTGATGACTGAGTCGATTTCACGTTTGTTATGTGTATTTTCCTCATGTGATAGGAAAGAAAACGGCTTTGGGCAATGTCATGCAAATTCATGCAACATGACTACATTTTGATCCATTGTTAGTCGAATTTCAAGAACCTAGATTTATATCATAATAATGGGCTCTTAAAGGGAAAAGCAAGTCCAAATACAAGTTAGTCTGATAAGAAAGAGTAAAATATTACCAGTTCAACGGTATAAATTTGATCGAAATCGGATGCAAACTAAGGAAGTTATGACAATTTGAAGTTTCGGGGGCTGTTCTTGAACAGTCAATATGAATATGTAAATGGCAATGTGAGCATGTCATTCCCTCACAACTTACCATATAGTTTCTACATAAAATTGTGAAATTTCCAGTTTTTCGTTCAAACGCAATTATACCAGAGGCTCAAACGTATATCTAACTAATCACTATTCTAAAGTTATTCATCCAGGAATAACATCATGTTTCAGACTTCAATAAAAGAAACACTGAATTTTCGTCATTTATTTTTTAGTAAACGATCAATGGAAAATTGTGAGGTTACGACATGTTAGCTCACTCATTTGAATATTCATATCCCCTGTACAAGAACTGTTTTGCAGAAATTAGCAAAACTTCAAAATGTCATAACTTCCTTATTTTTCATCCGATTTCAGTCAAAGTTTTACCGTTAAACTCGTAAGGTTTTACTCCTTTTTTATCAGACTAACTTATATTTGGACTTGATTTCCTCTTTAAGCATTGCCATGTATTGCTTTTATTCACAGACCTTTATAAACGGTGGTACATGTAGATATAATATGAAAGCATACTTTAAGGGTATTATTTACCATTTGCCACTTTTGCGGATGAAACAAAAACCCAGCTTTAGTGCTTCAAAATAGTTTTGAAATGTGAGTTGGATATAGATACAACCAGTGTAAAAAAAAGTTAATCAGTATAATCAATGTTAAGTATTGTTAAATATACAAAATGTGGACAATAGTTATGTTAAATTGTTTCCAGACTAAACCGTCTACAGTTATGGTTTAGTGAGAAAAATAATGATATCTCCTTATATTTTAGGCTTTACTGCAAAAATTTTATGTGGTAGGATGTTTTGTGTTACATCTGAACATTTTTTTAAATCACTGCTCCCAATGGTAAGAGTACCTTTAACCAGGGGTGAGAGAGAGAGAGAGAGAGAGAGAGGGAGAGAGTCACCTTCCTGTTTCAACACTCTCATCAACAAATCAACGCTTAAATCAAATTGAAAAGGCTGCATTGTGGATAAATTGGCTTGAATGAATGATAATATCGAATGTGAGCAATTGGAGCGGTGCATGTTTCATTAACATTAGACAATCAGCAAATGTTTTATTCTCAATATACAGTCAAACCTGTCTATAGCGGCCACCCCAGGGAGAGGAAAAAAAGAAGCGGCCATTGTAGACAGGTGGCCGCTATATAGAGAGAGCATGGCTTGGGGAACGGGGGGGGGGGGAGTGGGGGAGGGTTAATCTCCCTTCCCCCCCCCCCCCCACTTTTTGTGCACCATACAAAGGAATACATAAGGTGTCATCACTTTGGGCCCCCACTTATTTTTAACCCGGAAGTACCTTTAAATGGCACTAAAAAGAAATAGTAATAGAGATCTTGAAGCATGAGCGTGGTAAGGTTATGGTTTGTTGTTGTTGTTGTTGTTGTTTTGTTTTTTTCTTTGCCTGTTAGCCGAAGAAACCCGGAAGTGGAAGGGGTGAGATGAGGTGAGGACCCTTTTTTTTTTTTTTGCTTGTTAGCTCATGAAACGCGGAAGTGCCCCCCCCCCCCCCACCACCACCACGTTTGAAAACGCTCCGCCGGCCCTGCAGAGGGTCTTTAACATGACTTTGCTCTTCGAAGCAATTGTGTTTAGTGGTCGCATACAGCAGGTGGTCGCTTTAGACGGTGGTCGTTATAGACAGGTTTGACAGTAAATGATTCATGCACGAATGAGAAATATCTGTCACAAGTGCACTAGCAAGTATAGATGTGGAGAAGACGCCAACAACTAACAACTCTCCTCACGATTGTACTGCCCTATCCACTTTAGAGTCACCATTGCTGAGATTTTGCAACATTTCAATTACGATGCAATGAGTAGAACTGATTCCTCATGATTTCGATGAAAAATAAAAGAATTACAATGAAGAGAAATGTGGCAGACACGGACCAACTATCTGAAATACTGACGGTGAATAGAAAGGCACATTTTCCTATTTACAATTCATTGCGTTAGTGGTTGTATGTTCGTACAAATTGAAAGAAAAAAAAATACATAGTTATATAGATGTACATGTACAGACAGATAGAACACCAATCACCCATAAACAAATACATAGATAGGTGAGAAAGGAGATGGCACTTTATACGTAAACATGGTATATACACAATCTCTTGCAGACCAGTGAGCTTGGTTCGTTTGTGTGTGTGTGTGTTTTTTTTTTTTCTATAAAAAATTTAATATATCTCATATAGCGCAGGTAAATTCTCCTTCTGTCCTCGTGACATGATTATCTTATCAAACAACTAATGGATGAATGAAGTTATAAAGTGTCTGATGGGTGCCATGGGTCAGTAGGACGAGCATTATGGGTTGGTTTTATCACCCTGTTGTTCCTTTGTTTTTGCCATATAGCATGATTTATTGAATACCCCCCCCCCCCTTAAAAAAAAGAAATAGGAAGAACAAAAAGAAATTGAGCTCTTTACCACCCAACAATGGTATCATCCTGTTTAAGATCAAGTGACGTGTCTAGGAGTGGGCGTTCTTATAATCAAGGTAATAAAAGTTGCCCACGTAACAAAAAAACAACAACAAAAAACCAATATATATATATATATATATATATATATGCTTATTTCTTCTTGACATAATTTCTTCTTTTTAAAGAGATCGTTTAGAAGTAATCCAGCTACCGACTATTAAAGGAAACCAAAACTCAAAGGGAAACGTCGATTGAATGAAAGCAGCAACATTAGTAAAGCACATTAGTGAAAGTTTGAGGAAAATCGGACAATCGATGCAAAGGCTATGAATTTAAAAAGTTTTGTTGTTGGAACCACTGGATAAGGAAACTACTTAAGTATATGACATCATGTGTGGATAACGAGATAAAGAAAACATAAAGAAAATTCAACATGCTTTCACTTTTCTAGCGTAATGAAAGAGCACACATGACGTCATGGACCCTAGTAGTCTCCTTTAATATCCAGTCATCACAACACGAAAACTTCAATTACTTTTGCATCGATTGTCCGATTTCCCTCAAACTTTCACTGATGTGTTCTACTAATGTTGCTGCGTTCACTCAATCCATACTACTCTTTGGGTTTTGGTTTCCTTTAACTCATATTGTTGGAGAATATGATAAGCAGGACAGCTTTTTTTTTTTTTTTTTTTTTTTTGCTTTGTCACGAAGTGGGCGTCATGATATCGTATAGGAAATATGTTATAAAAGTGCACATGCACTAATTATCATATTGCGTCACATGTATATTTAATGCTAATTAAATCGTATCTCCCTCTTTCTTTCACTCTCTCTCTTTCTCTATTCGTATGAAATTATATTCATATATTCATTTTTATTCAGAAGGGGGGAGTATCAGGTACAGGTAATGCACTGAATTAGTAAACGCTTAAGCCACCAGTCATTTTTAGCAGTAGTAACAGGGCCAACAAATAACAGCTTACTGCTCCATATAGCGGAGTGTGATGATCAAATTGGTCAGAAAGTAAGTGACGCATGATTTTACGCTCTTATACGAAACTGTTTCTTAGGAAAGAGCATGTCTGTGTTCAAGAGTCCAGAGATGTGATTACGCTTTTGGCAACATCTCACTGTCGGCTTTGAAAGAAGAAAAAAATGGCATAGGCCTAAGTAGCATCAGAGTCAATGGAAACCGAGACAAGTATCGCTTGATAAAAATGGAGAATAATGAGTTTTCAACACTTTAGTGATTTCCGTCCTCCAAATTACGTTTCGCGTCTAGAGATATTGTCCGTGATGTTATTAGTTCTCTGAATTCAACACCACAGTGACGGCCGGATCCACCCACTTAAAACAGAGAATGTTTCTTCTGGTGTGAATTTCATGTTTGTGTTCGGTTTTCCATGTCTGCAAAATATATTATTTTGGTTTGTTTGTTGTTGTTGTTTCCTCGGAGACATAGAAAAAAAGAGAGGTCCTTTTCGGAGACGGCCGAAATGCGTAATTAAAAGTAGAAATACACTCCACTGTTCAATTTTACTCTTAATTAAAGAGAAGAAGCAACCAATGAAGAAGTGCTGATTAAAATTGGATTTAAAAAGACAGTGATATAATTCAAAAGTTTCACTTTTTGACAGAATGACGTCGGTCTCAGTTACAAAGGGGAGTAAGGAGATGACGTCATAATAATATCTGTAAAATCTCTCATTTACTGACAAATCTCTAATTAATTCCATCGAGTTTTCTAAATTTCTATTCAGCTGTTTGTTTAATTTCAATTTGCCCATAATATAAATACTATCTATTTAACAAGTTCACTATTATATCTTCCGATTTCAGCTTATCGGCAATTTAAGCGCAAACATATTAACAAATATCACCAGATCATACTGTTGTAATCAAACCATGCATGTAAGGCGTGCCTTAGTTTTACTTATGCGATTATAGTGTATATTCCTTTATCATGTAATGTGAAGAGTATGACTTTCTCTTGAGTTGCTTTAGGACAAATCAAGGCCTTCAGTGTAGTCTTAACATTAGGGTTATTGTTTGGAAGAAAGTAACAGCGTGTTCTGGACAAGTTTTCGAAAAAAAAAAGATACATATCATTCATAGCTGCTCATGCCTGAGGGAAGAATAATTATGAATGGTGTGTCGCGATGGCGCATCCACCTGTGTTGGCACAATAATGACAATGATAATTGCTTGATCTCATTAAGTTCTGGCTCGTGCGTAGATGTATTGTTGATAATCAATACTTTCACGTCATTAAAGTGGATAGCCGGACGTATGGATGGCTATTAATCTATCACACATTCTAATATGGGGAGAAAATAGACGTGGGACCTCCATTTTGTTTGTCTGTTGCCTGGTAGCAGGTCGATGAACTACGTCAGGCAATATAGGAGCCTTGAAATCACTGTTTGAGAGAGGAACCTATGAATCGAAGATTAAACTTATTTTGAGAATTGGATTCTCTGTAATTGATGAGATTAATTCTATGATTGGACTATCTTTTTTCTTTTTCTTTCTTTCTTTGTGAATGTCGCGACGGATCGTCAAATATCACCGAGGCCGCGGTCTGCTGGAATCTGATTACGAGACAATGCGGTATGAATCGTGAAAGACGTGATATAATAAGATCAAGCAATCGTTGGTGGCAGGAAACACGTGCTGCTGGGGCGATAGTCTTCCGTGAGTTTGATCCGTCCAGACGTCGACTGTCCCGGGGTGTAGGTAACGCCGTGTGCAAGTCACAATATTTTGCACGTATCTCCTTCTCCTCACAATATCTTGGCTTTGTAATTAAGGACAGGGCCCAAAGGACAACATATCACTGCACGTTCGCAGCGCACTAACTGATGCTGTATGTGTATGTATGCAGGCAATAACAGATGGAATCATCGCTTATTAAAAAAACAAAAAACAAAGGCAAAAAAAAATGTAGCAGAAAGAGGTTCAGTCCTTGAATTGGATAAAAAGAATAAAATGGAACAAACAAAAAAAAAGAATAAAATGGAACAAACAAAGCAGATAAATTTATAAGATTTTTACAAGCACTACGAGAGTTACGGTTTTGGTTTTTTTTTTTTTGTCTTAACTTTACATAAGTTCTAATTTCAGTACAAAACGGTGATATCGGCCACTACGCCAGCAAATTAATGAGAAAATGAGTATATAATCGTTTAATTGACCCGCACATTAATCTTCACTATATTCCGTTTGTAGATTCTTATCTATTGTGTTGTTATTAAAGAAATGCTTTGGAGCCTTCCCTTTTGATTTCTGGCCATACCAAGCGACAGTTTTTAATGTGGTTGACACAGATAGAATCACAAGAAGGAAACAGAGTCGTGCAAACTTTGACGTACAGATACACGTCTCGTAACGCTAAATTAAAAATGTAAAATTACACGCACCCGCATGCGCACACACACACAGACACGTAGGCATTACTATACAACCACAAATGTATCAATAGCACGCTTTTGAAATCAGAATATCACGTACCAGTCCCAGATGACAAACATGACAAAAGCATTATTCCTTTTGGTTTCCTCACGAGTGGGCATGATGTCTGCCATAACCTTTGGAAACAAGTTAGTGGTGAACAGACTAGATGAAGATATCAAAGATACTGTTTCCATGTAGAAACAAACTCGATATTCCTTGGCACAGGGGTGTAAACATACAAAATCAACTTTGCCAGTCGGAAGATTGGTGACAAAGAGCGAAACTGCTGCTGGCAATAAATATCTGTTACCATTTTATGCAGTCTAGTTCGTCTCCTGCTTGTGTATAATTATCAATAACCCCGTATAGGGTCGTCAACAAAACAAAATGAAAAACAATCTCAATTCTAATCAATCTCACACAGTGTTCTTTCTTGACACAGTTCGGCAAACTTTAGCATATATCATTATACGAGATATGATTCTTGTTTTTACATTGTGTGGAACGGATTAACAACCTTAATGAAATATAGTGATTTTTGTTCATTGGTTGCTCTTAATCATATGATTTCAAATTACAATGTCTCCATGTGATTTCAGAAGACAAGAAATACGTGCATTATTTCTATACACATCTATCAAGACCGGACAGAAGGGACGAAGGATTTAAAAGTGATATAGAGGAAAACTCCAAAAGGTTAAGGAGACGTCAAAATTTGCCTTAACATCTAAGTACTCATCTTTGAAGAAAGACCGCGGTGTAAGAAATCTGAACTACATTTCACTGTTGCTGATATTGTGTATATAGTGAAGTAAAAAAGGAACATTACAAAAAAAAAAAAAAAAACCAACAGCAGGCGATAAGGATCGTTAAATGAGTTAAAAATAAAAAGACTTTGAGTGACTAAATCAATCATTTTCAACCTTCCCAAGCAATATAAGAAATTTGATATGTTCTTACCGATATTTCACAGCGACAGCATGCTTTTTCAATGAGCGTAGGCTTGAATCATCTTCATAAACACTAACATATACCTAAGTCAGCTACACAAATGTTAAATAGTGACTTTGAACATATCAAGCATCCTGTATATATGTTCACATGTAGTTGAAAGACAGGAAACGAAAATACGGAAAAGGCCTACATGTTCGATGGCACATGGTATTCTTGTAACTTCGTGTTGCATTAGACCACGGCCTCAAAATGTAAAGCCGCGCTGGTGGTACAACAACCCTGACGTCCTATCCAAGAATTTTCGATCAAAGTATTTTTTTTTTCACGTAGATATGAATTTTTTCATAAGTCGCTTCAATGACAGACAAATGTCAAAATATTTTGCAAATGTCAACAAACCCCAAACCACAAACTCTTTAATTCATTACCCCTTTCGCATGATGTGCGCAAAAGCTACAAATAAATGAGCAAAAAATGGACGAAACCGAACTGCCTCCGTAATACAAAATTCGCATGCAATTTCATCGCTACCCTTCTCGATTGCACAAATGGTGGAAAATGGGAGAGTGACTCGATCGTTCCACTTCACTTTCTGCCAATTATTAGTAATTCGAAATGGCAGAAATTGCAAATACGAAACGTTGCCAATGTCTGGCCTGGAGTGTGTATGGGTGAGTCATCGAGACTTCTGAGGAAACTTTACCCGATGATTCTGGCGGGAGCCGTGACGAGGCATCCGTTGGACGAAAATGTCGCATCAGCGCCTTTTCCTGTTCCGGTACACCGTCATATATATATATATATATATATATATATATATATATATATATATATATATATATATATATATATATATATATATTTAAGGATAGATATATGTATGTAGATATATAG
This sequence comes from Diadema setosum, assembly GCF_964275005.1. Classification (NCBI taxonomy): domain Eukaryota; kingdom Metazoa; phylum Echinodermata; class Echinoidea; order Diadematoida; family Diadematidae; genus Diadema; species Diadema setosum. The sequence goes on from NC_092697.1 coordinate 3,021,421, forward strand.
ATATAGATATATTTATAGATATATGATGCGTTCGCGTTCCATGCCAAAGACCCTCGTTTTTATTCCCGACGGAGACCAATTTTTTCAACTCGTGCACTTTCCTCACTTTATTCATTGATTGTTATGTTATTTATCAAAATGATAAACTTTATACTGCAATGGGATTGAGAAATAATTTTCATATTCTTATTCAATTCAATTCCGTTCAACTTCTCGTTTTATTTTCCAGCAAAGCAATAGAGAATACAAACGGAAAACACAAAACTGATATATAAAAAAACACATACGGGAAGCAAAATGATAGTGAATGAAATATTTTTTTTTCAATATCTCTGAATTAGAATCACATGTCTTTCTGGGACTTACTGAATAGTAATACTTGTAAGCTACGGGCCCCTCAAATATTTTTTCAATGTATATAAAATGAAATACTACTGAATAAATAAGACATATATAAAGGGACAGGAGGGATATCAAACACGTATTAGACGGCTTACAAGCCGTCCTACTTCTGTTATGATGAACATGAGCTTGATAGCCTGCAGTGTGAGCGAATAGCCTATTACCTTGATTACTGAGGTATATTGTTATCATTTGTATCAAAATCAATCACATTTCTTTGTATTCGACAGCGGGCCCGTTTACCAATATACAAACATTGATTTTATCAACAAGAAGAGGTGCTTTCGCTTAATTTTCAAGGATTTTATTATTATTTTTTTTTTTAACTTTCGGCTTGCATTTGAGGAGGTAAGGAGGTATCATAAACAAAACTTATTTCATATCATAGCTCAACTCCTTTTCATAGTCAGCTTGGAAAAAAATCATTTATCTATTCTTCTTTTATTTTCTTTAAATCTATCAATTCCACCTCACTTCAACTTTTAATCCGTCAATTACGGAATCAAAGTCATCTGATATTGTTGCCCCTGCAAGCATAAATATCAACGTAACACCCTCACTACATCAATAGCTGATCAAAATTTATGAAAGGCCCTGAATATGTAGGTCACCTTTTAGAAACAAACCAAAAAGAAAACAGCAGCAAAAGAAAAATAATAAAAGTTATTTTCCCGCTCTCTCTCTCTCTCCCTCCATCTCTTTCTATCTACTTCACCACTCGGGTTCTCTTTAAGTTTTGTTCCACCTCGTCTTATTCTCACGCCTGAGTTAGACGAATCTATTACAACTTCAGTTATTTCTTTTCAACATGTAATTCACATAACGAGTCAAATTAATGAAGACTATATTTCATGATTGTTGCTGTTTAAGTTTTTTTCTTTCATGTTTGACTGTCTTGTAAGTGGGTTAGTGAGGCAGATAATTTTCTACGCCTGCTCATCATTTGATTCGTCATGATGAGAGCCATAACAATTTTGTCTTAATCTTCTTTTGAAATTCGGCGCAAAGTAAGAGGCATTCACCTCATTTAGGTTTGCCGATTTTTATGACAGTCGCAAATAATTGCTGACTCCAACCGATGTGTTGTTGACTTCCAAAAGTACATGACTTTTCTCACGTGAGCGTTGACACACCCATTAAGAACCCATATAACCGAACTACATCACGACAAATATCCAGATATCTAACAGGAACATTGTAAGAAATGATAAGCACTGAGATATCAAGCCAACACATTATAATATATCCAAAAAGGAGTACAATATCATATGAAAGATAAGTACAACCGTCAGATATGAATACGAGAAAACGCGGGTTTTTTCCTGCTAGTGCTAGACGTTATAAATCCCTGAAGCGGCGCACCTGTTACTCAGTAGTACGTGATAGACATGGATGAATGTATAAAATAAATTGCTGCAGATATTTCGGGGTTTTCCTCTCTCTCTAAACATTGCTAAAAAAATAATCAAAAAGTGACATAAGTGTGTCTCTTCAAGCCTGTCAGATTTGATAAGTGCACATTAATGTATGATATCAATGCAATTCTCTCTGTTCGAGAGAAAGATATGATTCCATATCACGAGATTCTCCTTCTGGCTGTATTGGTGTACGTTCTCCAGCTGATACTTGCTTACATCCAGACAACTTCAAACTGAGCACACACTATACCCATACCCAGCTATCAATTACATACTATGTAATTGATAGCTGGGTATAGCGGGTGCTCAGTTTGGAGTTGTTAAAACATTTCCCTATCATATTTTCCATAAAATTTATTCCAGTATATTATACTGAAATAAATTTTATGGAAAATATGGTAGGGAAATGTTTTGCAAAAGCAAAGTACTGCTACCTTTTTACCGAAAAACTTATGAGCCCCCCCCCCCCCTCCCACTCCATCTCAATTCGGAGCATTTTCTATCTCTGTTTTTCGTGCACCCAGTTCTAGTGCGTGAAACGTAGGAAAAAATTAATGGAAGATGTATTCAAAGTGCACTCACTGCCTTTTGCAAGTCGGAAACAGGCGTTGCACTCAAGTTACATTAGTGATGGGAAAAAGAAAAACATTCCCAGTACCCTGATTTATAGCATGGCAAGTCAGAGATACTGTAATCGATGAAGTTTTCTAAATGTACGATAGATACAAGTGCAGTACATCAACAGCTTTCTTCTTCATTACAGGTATTCGTGGTTTTCACTCAGAACACAAATCGAAGGAATAGTGGTAGTAATTCAATAAGAACTATAACGAAGAATAAAACCTGTAAAGATTCTCACCCGCCCCCCCCAAAAAAAAAAGAATAGAAAAACGTGTATGTCAGCTTTAGTTTCTCTGTTCACAAGGTATCCTTTTTTTTTTTACATTACATGATTACCTGGTTTCTCTCTCTCTCTCTCTCCTCGTTTTATCTAACTAGAGAGATGTGATTTAAAGAGACCTACCCTTCCTCTAGACTAGAACACAACATAATTTCAAACTCAATTTCAAAGTACTGGTAATATTGCAATTAGGCCAGTTGTGCTTCTGTTCGAATGAACCCCCCCCCCCCCTCTCAAAAAAAGTATAGGGAGAAACGTAGAAATTTCCAAAGTAACAAAGGTGAATCACCATTACTAGCACATTTACCAGTTTACTAAGGCATATGTTCTTTTTACTGAACATTTTCATTTAACAACTTTCCAACAGAAACATTTTAGCTTTATATATCGGAATCTAACTTTAAATTGCAATCGGTGTCATAGCTTCTTGCTTTTTTCTTTTATTTGTTTCAATGTTTCCATGTTGGAGAACCTAGCTCTTCATTCATGTATATAGCCTTGAGCGATTCCAGTCATTATCCGCAAATTCCTATATGAAGGAAGTCTAAAAATACAGAAAAGATGTAGAGAAGGACGATTAATGCGTCAAACACATCGCAGAATTTAATGTGTCGTTGTAACAGGATGAGATGCAACGGATTAAATACCATGGTAACACCTCATAGAAGACAAATATACACTTGAACAGTGGAAATGAACAGCAGACAGCCGTTATTGATCACTGATTATGCTGATAACGGAGATTTTGAAATCTGCATCAACTGATGTATACAGGAACCCACAAGCACACACACACAAATACCCGCGCACACACACATACACACACACACACACACGCACACACACACACACACACACACACACACACACGCACACACACACACACACACACACACACACACACACACACACACACACACACACACACACACACACAGTTCAGATTATACAATGAGTTAATAACAGCTGAAGTTTGATCATCGCGTGCAACTTTATCGAGGTAAATCTGGAACAATATACTGTCGTCTGACAAGATGTTGTAGACATTGGAACCGTTTGGTCTCAAAGATAGCCAAACTGCCCTTTGGGCTAGCACTTTTTGTTTGAATTGACAGTCAGAAAATATCAACCCTTTTATGATAATCGAAACCCATATGATAACATATTCTCTTCCTTTGCATTCGAATGAAAAATTTTCGGCATAAGAGGCAATACAGCTTTGAAAGGGATAGCAGTCCATTGCTTCATTATGCAGCTCGCGTTGATGGTTTTTACAAATGGAACTTTCGTCGTAAAAGGATGTTCCAATCTGTTGCAATTCTATAAATAGTGTAAAAGCGTTCCGCGAATATATAAACAAGAAAGAATGATATCAGAACAAGCAACAATAAAATAACGACAACTGAACTGACGAAGAAGCCACGGGAAGGACAGCATAAAGGTGAACTTTTAAAAAAATGAACAAAAAATGCGTAAAAAAGAAAAGAAACAAAAACTTTGAGAGCTTCAAGAAAGCCTTGCGAACAACACATGATCAAAGTCAAACAAAATCAATTCCCCTGCAATGAATTGTGTTCCAGTGTTCATCGTAGAGCAAGATCATGGACCAGGGCCTCATTTCATAAAAGATGTTAGGATGACAACTCTTGCTGGAATGGCAACTTCCAATAGCAACAGCCAATCATGAAGCTGGATTCTTGTCGTTGTCATGACAATTGCCATTCCAGCAAGAGTTGCTATCGTATCAACTTTTTATGAAACGGGGCCCAGAACTGTGTACGATGAAAAGGAAAGGAAGGCACGGTTAAATTTTAAGATGTGATGATAAAACCATTGTGACGAAGGCGGCTTAATTAACCAATGACAGTAGCCGATATTGATCTACAGTTACCACCGTCCGGCATCAATTCACGCGCGGAATGACGGGACAGGAGAGCCAAAAATAGACACTTCCTTTGGATGAAAATGAGATGCCTATGACCATCTATAGAGCAATTACATGTGAAGGTTTTGACTAGTCCGTTACCCTGCATCATGTACTCAAGACTTAAGGCTTCGGATTCTTCTCAATTAATACAACACAAGGTTTCTGCACAGTATCTATTACAGAATAATCTGGTATAATCATGTTCTGATGACCAGATACCATATCGCACTCTAGACAATTATGGATATGAAAGGAAATGAACAAAGTGAATCAAGTTCTTGGTGCTGTGACTTCTGTCAGCTGTTGTGATAACAGTGTATATTAATTTAAGTCTTCTGTCCAGAATACATACAGCAAACCATGTTATGTCGTTCCTAATCATATCATATTTTGTCGTTGTATTGTCCCCGAGTGATTCCTCACATGCAATGGATATCAAAGGATGTACTTCAAATTATGATATCTCAGTTCCTCTATACTGACCCTGCTTGATTTTAAAAGTTCTCAAAGTTGGCTGGTTGAACTTCTATACTTGTCGTGAAATTTATAAAATTCTATATTGTTCATAGTTTGTTTTTCATTGCCTTTTTGTACCATTAGTATGTGTATTCATATTATGTTGTAATCATGTGCTGGAAATTAAATAAAACGAAATGAAAATAATGATGTTCAAATAGATAATAAAACTCGAAAGTTTTAGTTAATGCTATATTTTTCTTAAATGATAATAATCCTAAACAATTTTCATAGCTTCATTTTTTATCAATCGGATCTTCAGATGGACGTGGTTGCATATATTTACGTATATTAATAAGTTCAGGTATATCAGAAACATTGTTCAAAATGCCCTTTCGATGTTACGCAAAATTCAGTTTTGTTGATTACTGTGCTTATCATGTTTGCTGTCATCTGTCTGACAGTACGTGGTAGAGGGGTGGAGAAAAACCCGCACACTTACACACATGCACACACACACACAAAAAAAAAAAAAAAATCGGGAAACACGCATGCACACAAGTGAAGATAAAAACAGCCCAGTCGAATCGGGCAATGAAGGCAAGGAGCCCCGCTGTTCTCGATGATCATACATGTCAAAAAACGAGTTCTTGAAGATGATTTACATTAATCAATTTAATCAACGGCAGCATGATATACGCAGCTGTACTTCCATATCAACAGTTTCCTTGTGAGATTACTTAAACGAGTTTGCCGTTCAAAGGAAATGTGTATGTGTTACGAGAAAACGGCCGTGAGCGGCTCCCTCGACTCGCGCAACGCGCCCGCATAATGATATATTCTTACGAGCGGTGGGTATAGAAGTAAGGTCGTGTCGTCAATTCTATCTGAAATCATATCACACTCTAAGAAAAAAAGGTTCTCAAATGGTTCTCGTCGGCTCCAAAATGGTTCTCATCAGATGGTTCTCGCAAAATGGTTCCGATGAGCACCTATAAATGGTTCCCAATCGAAATGGTTCCGTTCGTCACCATTTGCTAGTATGCGATCCAGTCCCCGAGTGTTATTTGTGGTACTCCTGCAGGTCAAACAATATCTTTAGGTCCACTTTCATTTTTCCCCTTGCTGTATATTCGAATGCCAGATGTAAGAATCACCAAAACTGTGGTACAAGCTGTATTGGTACAAAAATATTGTATGTGTTTCTACTGCTGTGATAATAAAAAGTATTCATGTTTTTATCGTAGACTAATGACTTCTCTTGGCTGCGTGCCAACTGACAGCTGCCACCATCCAATTTTAGCGCTCGATCAGATATGCGTACGCGAAAACGTACACATACTAGTACTGCACTGCAGGACTATGTAACCGCGGCGGCACGCGCCGCAGCTATAATATGTAGCCCTGTGCTGCCTGCCTGCGCCTATGCAAACCTACCACCGCACAGCGGCAGAGTGCCAATGCAATTCATACCCATATGCATGCAGCTAGCAGCAGACGGCTTAGTGTAGACACTTACACATAAACACATCACACCCATAACGAGCGGCACCCGGTAACGTCGTTAGACATTAATTTTGACAAAGTGGACTGGAAACGTATCACTGTCAATTCCATTTTCGCCATGGCAGTCATCACAATTTAGGAGAAGAGGTAAGATTTTTAGTTTTAATGTGGTTTTATCTCATTTTTAGATGACATTCGTTGGTACAAAATCAAGTTAAAATGTTACATGTTAGATTCATCACTCAGTTTTCGTTTTCAGTCAGTGATTGACCTTATTAAAACGGTTAGCTAGATCCTAATGTTAGATCTAATTTGATCGAAGCTGCTATCTTGTGTAATGTTTACCAGGTACAGTAGATCCAGATCTAACAATAACATGTTAGGCCTGACACTTCTCCCCATTAGAAATTTGGCATACCGGTAGCAATAATGGCTCATGGGCTAGCTCGAACAGACGCCGTGCGGGGCCGGAGCATGGCTGTCGCATTTTTACAGGACTGGGCAGGGCTAAGTTACTTAGCTAGGTATGCATGTATCTCATGTAACGTTTAGACATTTCTATGCCTATTAAAAATAGAGTCTACTGACTCCGAAACATAGCCCAAACGCCGAACGCAAAGATAACTGTGTACAAGGAGCGCCCCGGGGTAAGGTCTATACCGTCTACATGCAATAAGTAAATTTGTTCTATATTCGCACTTATGTTATAACTGTCAGTGTTATAGTAACGTTAGAGCCAATAGAGGTCTGTCTACAGCCCAGTAGGCCTAACTGCTAGGTCAAAATCTCTATGTTTTCAGGTTTGTTCTAAGTGACGAGTCACGTCATGCAATGCCGTGTTCTGTTTATCGAATTATAGCAATGACATTGTTTTATTAATGCGGTGTAGGTCTATTGTATCTTTCAATTCATATATCAGGGAAGTGGACACACCAACATGCACAGAAACCAGGGAACAAGTAACTCTGGCCGGGACAATGAAGCAGTAACTCTTGCCGGGACAATGAAGCAGTACGTACGTGTTCGGGTCGCTGGTGCGGTTAGGGAAAAAGGTAGACTCTACATTGATCAGAGAGACAGCCCGTGACAGACCGTTCACAACATCGGCCAAAACCGTAGGCTTAACACTAGCCAAGAATGAGGAGGGCGGCCGCAAGAATTCATCGATCAGAATAAGAGCCCGGGATAGCCCATTTGCAGCATCAGCCAGAACCCTAGGCTAGTCAAGAATGAGCTGTGTGGCTAAGACGATACATCGATCAGAATGACAGCCTGTGATAGCCAGTTGACAGCATCAAACAGAACCGATGGGCTAGTCAAGAATGAGCTGGGTGACCAAAACAATACATCGATCAGAATGACAATTTTACCCCGATAGCCCGTTGACAGCATCGACCAGAAACCTACGCTAGCCAAGAATGAGCTGAGTCAAAGAAAAAAAAAAACTGATGCTGCCAGAGAAAACCTTTGAGAAATATGTAGATGGGGTAGGTAAGTCCGTTTGCATTGACTTATAGTGTATTTTATAGCTACTCTTTCAGAATCTGCCGTCAACCAAATATTCATGTCAGGCGACTTTTTGTTGGTTTGTGTGATGGAGGGTCACATATGTTTTGTTATGATCCCAATACAGTATTTGCAACTTACAATGTACCAGTGATAATGTTTCACTATAATTTGCATTTAACAGCTTTGAATCAACTGTATTGGGGGGGGGGGTAGACGTAATGAGATCAGACCAGATGCCAATCTGAGAAGTGGAGTCATTCATAGTTCTAAACTTTAAAAGCACAAGCGGAAAATGCTCTTTATACTTCTCCAGTCAGTGTGTGGTCGATTTCTGCACACTTTTAAAGTTTGCACCTAGACTGGTAAAACTTATTGCATTTATACCCACGCAGGAATTACATATTGTGTAGAGAATTGAAGATTATGTAATTTATTTCAAAGCACTGATGCACCTCTTGTCACCAGTTTATATTGCTTTTGCAGAAATACAAAATGTAAGTACGTGGTGGTGGTGTTTAAAAGACTGTTGGCAAATTTGGTGAACAAAATAACAAATGCTAACAACATTTTATTGTCATAGGCAGGTTATAGGACAGCAAATTCAAACCTCAGCTTTACGCCTGTATTGTATATAGTTTACTCTAATGAATTTGTTGCTCTGCTTTTAAAGAAAAAAAGTGTAAATGAAGAGTTTGTTCGCAAAAACCGATACTAGTAAGTCCATATTTGCCAAATGGAGATATTTGCAATTAAAGGTCAAGAAATATAAAGAGAACAATAAGAAAATGTAGCTTCTTTTGACCATAACTTAAAAAATGTACCTTTATATGCAGTAACCAATATATAATTTAAAAGGTATTATTTTGTACTTTATGACAGAGACCGTACTTCAAAATCTTAAAAAAATGGACTTATCGGTTTTTGCTATCAAACTCTTCAAATTTTTATCGATTCCCAATGTTATATATTTTAGATCATGGTTGAGGAATTTTGTTCATTCATGCTTGTGAAACTGTGTGGGTGTGGTATCCTAGCTCTTTTCCCCTTTGGATTCTTATTATCCTTCTCATTATAAAACAATGTGTTCTTTTCTTTTCTTTTCTTTTTGTGTGTGTTTTCGTAGGACATGTCAGAAGTCATGATTAACCTGAATTGATACTCTTCTTGTATTTGCAGTGGTATAGATGTGTCTATGGTGCTTTCAAATTGCAGAACAACAACAAAAAAGATCACTCGTATACAAACAAAGATAAGTCAATTCAAGTACTCGACGTTATGAATGTGAAGTGAAGTGAAGCGAAGAAGTGTAAAGCTTATCCTATCCCAAGTATCATACCAGCAATATAATATATGTTTTCTGTGACAATACCAAAGGTCCTGTTTAATGGAATTGTTTTCCTGCCCTTTGTAGTTGCTTTTAGGACAAATATGCGTTAAAAGAAAAGAAAAGAAAAAAACAACAACACCGAACAAACTAGCAAATATGTGGAAAAAGTTCCTCATACTACTTAAGCTGGTAATGTACTTGACTTCTGCCTATCTTAAGACTTACACAATTACTGTATCTCATCCATGCAAGAATTATTTCACAGAGAATTAGAAATTTTGTTATGTATTTCAAAAGCCTGATGCCCCTCTTGCTATTTCATATCATCTGTACAGAGATGTGTGATGGTGTTTCAAGAAATGCTCGGTACACAAATGACAAATATTGTGGGAAAAAATTAGTGAACAAATGAAAAAATTTCGTTAAGAATATTTGACAGATTATAACATGACAAATACAAACATCAACTTTAGATTGTAAAAGTGAAGGTGAATAAATACATTTCTGCGAATTTGTGAAAGAGCAAATTTCTATGGTTCTCAGTTATTGAGTAATGTTTCATGAAAAAATATTGGTGAATGTCATGTACATGTATTCATGCTTGTGAAAGTGTGTGTGCATGGGTGTGTTATTCTTGCTCTTTTTTTTTTCTAGTGTCAATGATAATGTATGATATGCTGATGTATTGCTAATAAACATGTTTTGAACGTATGTTTGACTGATCAGATGGAATTCAGATGAATTCATTTCATTTCAAATGAGTTTGTGATGCACATTTTCAATGCAGATAGGTAATGTACCTTTAAGAATGGTGCCAGTGAAGCACCTTACCAGCACTGCATGTGAAACACACTAAAAATACACAGACATCAATTCACATACATGTGTACTACATTCTAAGAAAAAAAAAAGGTTCTTTTGAGCACCATTAAATGGTTCTCAGCACTGTCACAATAGCGACACCTTTTTTGGAGCCTGTGAGAACCTTTTTTAAATGGTGCCTGTCAGCACCTTTTAACTTTGGTGCCCATTAGAACCTTTTCCAATGAAATGGTTCCCATGAGCACCTTTTGAAAAGAGTCAAAAAGGTGCCCATCTTTAGTCAAAAAGGTGCCCATGGGCACCTTTTAAATGGTACTCACGAGCACCATTTCAGCGGGAAAAAAGGTTCTAATGGGCACCTTTTGCAAAAGGTGCCGACAAGCACCATTTAGAAAAGGTTCTCACGAGCACCTAAAAGGGTGTCGCTATTGTGACAGTGCTGAGAACCATTTAATGGTGCTCAAAAGAACCTTTTTTTCTTAGAGTGCACTATAAAGACGCGCGGTGATCTAAGAAACGTAACCGCGACTGGTTCTTCATGAAACGTTCATACCATGTATACCGATGATACGTCTCCTTCTATATCAACTCCTTGCAGCCTTGATAGCTGATCCAGTTGGTATGTATACTGTCTTATCCCAATTGAACAGACTGGCAGTGTTATATACCTCTTCGATATCTATTATTTTAATTGAATTATATTCCTTATATATGAACATTGTCGGAGCAGATTAGAATGGGAACAGGGAGGCCGGGACGCGAAAGCAGACAATAGACATGAAATCAAAAGAGGCCCATGATGACATTTCCTTTACTCACTAGTGTTTTTAATGTCTATCATAATGATATATATATGTATATATGTATATATGTATATAATATTATACACACATACACAGATGCGACGATGGACGCCGCTGTATTTACAGTAACCCATCTAATGAGCTTTTGGGCCTTGGCCCTTTGTCAGATTGGCTCTAACAGCACCTGGGCTTGCATGTGTGTTTCATATCCATGGGCAACACTACTCGGAAAATACTCGGAAGGTCATGTTGTTCATATTTCTGTGTATGGAAGTTTGTTCCTTCAGTTAAAAACATTAAAGGGAGGACTGATATTTCTTGTTCCCATGTGAAGCACGTCATAGGCATGCACTATGACGTCATCATTTTGTGTGTGTGTGTGTGTGTGTGTGTGGATAAAACAGTGAAGTTGTTTGCAATCTCATACGCTAATTAAGGAAGAAGATGAAGCATGACCTCGCAAGTCTCCATCAACCTGACCTCAAATCTTTACAAACTTCCCTTGTTCGAAAGGAAGAAATACGGGGAAGACTGCCTACTGGAAAGAACACAGTGTCCCACAGTGTGTTCACAGTGTGGTCACATCGTCGACTATGTGAAATGCTCGAATTTGAAATGAAATGAAATGAAAATGAAAATGAAATTAAATTAAATGAAATGAAATGAAATGAAATGAAATGAATGAAATGAAATGAAATGTAATGAAATGAAATGAAAATGAAAATGAAATGAAATGAAATGAAATGAAATGAAATGAAATGAAATGAAATGAAATGAAATAAAATAAAATAAAATAAAATAAAATAAAATAAAATGAAATAAAATGAAATGAAATGAAATAAAATGAAATGCAATGAAATTTATTTACCAAACAAACAAACATTGTCAACAAAGTCACAACAATGAATAGTTGAAATATAGTTTGGCAAAAGAGAAATGGCAATAGCGTGCAGGCTAGTCGAGGTCAGTCCTTTCAATGATATAGATTATAATATAACGTATTTACAATATTCACAAAAGAATTGTTATATGTACATATTTAACAGTATGGAGATGATTTCACAATGTGGTTTGGTTTTCACAGAGTGTTAACATAGTAATATTCTGTGTCACACTGTGAATAGATGATTCACAATGTGTTCACGCTGTTAAAACGCTCGAATTTAACAGTGTGAAGAGATTTCACACTGTGTTCACATTGTGTTCACTGTGTTTCTCACTCTATGGGACACTTGGTTCTTTCCAGCAGGGTTATGTCATCGGCATAACATTATTATAGTGTAGAGTTGCAATAATCTCGTATTGATGACTTTTAAGAGAAAATTGCTATTGTGAGATCATTATTTTGTCATAACAATAATTTCACATAATTACGCACAATTCATTCAATTAATATTGTGTCGTTAATAGCAAATATCACAATTCATGTTGATGAAAACATGCAAAAGATGAAAAAATAGACAAAGTTACATGTCTCATTGAAAAAGCAATTTGTGTGCGGGTTCAAAGAAATTTCTTTAATCCATTCTGTTAAATTTCACTTAAAAGTCGTATTGACAAATGAAGTGGCTTTTCACTTAATACTGTCTTGATAGAATGAGGTTAGATTTTTCTGAATTATACTCACAACTTACTCAAAGTATAGTGCCTACCGCCCATCCCATTACGAATGAAGAGGAAATGAGATCACACGAACAACAATCGGAAGTCGTGCGGTATAAGACTGTTGTGTGTATACATTTATTGCTCATTCTATTTAATGAAAGTACACTAGGCCAAGCTGGAATTGAGAGAGAAATATATCAATGTATATAGCAAGTAAAGCTTAAGTTCCACAAGCAGTGCGTGCATTAGTGATGAATGCGACTGAGAGGGGCGACTTCATGTTCAATTGCGTTTGTCTCATTTTAGCGTTTTCGCGCTACGTATATACAAAGTCATGCACTCAGCTCGTAGTCAACATACCGCTGTACTGTCGACATCCCGTAAACAAGCTTTTTATCAAGTTTTCACCCGGCTTGGCATGCCTTGACTGAGAAAAGAACTCCCGCCCATTCATGAGAGAGTGGATTGTTAACTGGAAGACTTCTGATATAAATTATGAAAACACTGGTGAATCTTTCATACAAAGTAATAATAGCAATGAAATTAGACTAAACAAAATAGATGAATAAATATCATATATATGCCTGTGTGAAAGTTAATTGCTTGTAATATTCACCAATGTATATCACAGATTATCCGAAGGTTTGTCTCATCCCTCTTTCAATCTCTTGTCTTGATTATCATTTTTATTACTATATCAATTATTCTTAATCATCAATCATTGTCTTTCGCCGTGTTTGTATACCTGATAAGTTCGTAGTAGTTAACACCGTTTGTTGCATGCAGAAACTTATTCTGTTATTCTCACTGCGTCTCCTTATGTACATTCATGGTGCAGTCATGGCGGTAATATTACATTATGCTAAAATAAGAAAAACATTTTGATCGGCAGAGCAAACGTATTTGCTTCACTATCGCGAATCATTTCATTTTCATGACTGTTATCATGGTTACGATCGAGAACAAAATGAAGAGGTGGTCCAGCAAATGAGGAAACCATTTGCAGATGAAACAAAAACCCAGATTTAGTGCTTCAAAATAGTTATAAAATTTCAGTAAGGGATAGAAACAACCAGTGTAAAAAAAAGTGTAATCAGTGTTAAGTGTTGCTAAATATATATACAATGAACAATAGTTCTAATAAATTGTCTCTAGACGAAATCGTCTACAGCACTGGTTTAGTGAGAAAAATAGTGATATCTCCTCCTATTTTAGGCTCTATTGCAAAATGATGGTACGATGTTTTGCGATACAACTGACCTACACATATGCATCAAAATGTGATAACTCGAACATTTTTAAAATCACTGCTCCTAATGGTAAACTGTACCTTTAAGGGAACTGAAAAAAAAGGGGAACGCGGGGGAGAAATGAGAGAAAAAGAGATAGATATACAGAGGGGGGGGGGAGAGAAAAGCAGAGTTGGAGAAAAGGGAGGAGAAATAGGAGAACATGAAAAAAGCGCATCGACGGGTTAGGCCGGTTACAAACTCATGCATACTTGTTCAAATCAATCTCACATATGCATCTATACTAAACTATATACCTACTCCCTCCCCCAACCCCCACCCCCTCCTTGGTATTACCCCGGCTGCAATGGCTGGATATATTCATTTCCGGGCGAAAAAGTGCAACTTACGATGCATCGGCATAGCCATGCGCAGCTCTGCTTTGCCGAAAGCTATCATTTCCAGGTAGAAAAAAAAAGAGCAAAAACTCGAATAATAATGCATGTACAGAAAAAGGAATATATCAAATTGAGTATGGGAAAGAGTGATAGAATAAACTCAGCGTATTTTCTGTATTCATATTTTTTTTTCCATTTTTTTGCTTCCAATCCTGTTTTCCAGACCTGAAGTTCATTTATATTCTATTCGTGTAACTCTTTCGAGAGCGGAATATAAATAAATGGAAACATCCATTTCAAGAAAGGAAAAAAAAAATAGGATTTTGAGACTCCCCTATAGCAATGGAGAATGCTTATAATCTGTCAACCCAGTCACAAAGGAGAAACGATTATACCAAAAACAACAAGTAAATTTGAAGTCATGCCCACGCACACACGAACACAATGAATGTGAAAGTGTATGGTGTATACTCCTGCTGGTGCTCTATTGGTTTGCTATCTGCTCCGCAAGCCGACGTACAAGACTCGAATCCTGCGCAAGCACGATTAAAATCAGCCTAGTACAGCCAAATATGCACAAGCTACCAATAATATTACATGTACTCAATTTTCGCATGCGCGCGCCCGTGATACGATGACAATGTTTTTATCGTATCGACTACTAATATACGCCTACCTATACGAGCGTGTCGATGTCACTAAATTTTTGTGAGCTATTATTGGTGCGCTTCCGCTGATTCCGTTCATGCGTAGACTGAGAAAGCCGCGCGGATTTAAATACGATGCGTCGCACAGTGAGAGTGTATTGATAGGCTTTTCGCCGT
The DNA here is from genome assembly GCF_964275005.1 of Diadema setosum. Lineage (NCBI taxonomy): Eukaryota > Metazoa > Echinodermata > Echinoidea > Diadematoida > Diadematidae > Diadema > Diadema setosum. The sequence goes on from NC_092697.1 coordinate 3,036,548, forward strand.
ATCAGTGAGGACACGAGAATCCTGCTTACTCGAAGCTACACAAGGTGCCTGGTCTGCTCGACGTTGTCTTTAACAATACACTTACCTGAAGATGGGTTCGTTAGGGATTTATGCCGTTCTTCTTCTGATGGTCTTAGCAACTGCAAATGCCTACTTCGTGAGTACAGATAGTTTGTAGCGTGTTTTTTTTTTTCTTTGCGATTGTCACTTAATACTTTCATCTGTCATGAATGCATAATTTCCGTTATTGATTTTGTTAACATCATGGTCATCATTGGCATAATTGAAATAGCAAAAGTATAGGACACTATACTACACAGTTCGTTATTATATACTATTGGTTGCTAGTAGCAGTGGTAGTAGTGGTAGTAGTAGAAATTGTAGTGTCATCATTTTATCATAACTGATGACATCCGAGATGGTTAGCCTGATTTTTCGTCTTAGCTCTGCCCTTCGTGTTCATCGCGTTTGAATCAGCATTGAAAATGTATTCCAGCTTTTCCCCGTGGTCGTAAATCATTGCCCAACAGCTATTCGCTCCTGTCAGGTTATGAACTTCTTCTTTTTTTTTTTTTCGCGGAAAGTTTTCTTAACTGAACCCGGTATCATATTATTTTGAACAGAATTATGCGCTGTGCTGTTCACACATTTTCCATATTGACCCTAGTAATTGGAACGTCTGTATTCTATACCGTCGAGGTTTTACTAGAATAAAGTGGCAGAAAATTCAGCTGAAGTAAGAAGAGGAGACGGACTAGACAAAAAAAAAAAATGACACTAAATCTTACGCAAAGATCAGTTTTAGCCGTGACGTGACATCGAAATGAAGAGTTGCACATTCATCTTCAGAAAGAAAAAAAAAAGGTCACATCTGCTGAATGCGACACCCCATCACCAAACCATGCACAGAGTGCTTTGAGAAAATTAGAGGTAAAGTCGTAATCATGATTGTAACTTTTTTCTACTGCGGTCATTTCTGTCTCGGAATGAGAATGCACAATGATTTGTTGGATTGTTGATAATTGCCTTGTCATTCGCCTCTTGTATTTTGTCCTCGTCATCGCATACATAGCGGAAAAGACATCCCAGAGATAAAGACATGAACAGCGTTGATAATGCGATGAGATTAATTACCATTCTGACCAAGAGTTTTAGGTTTTTAGAAACTACGGCCCGAAATAAGAGAGTTATAGCAGTTGGCATTATAATTAGTTTCTTTCATGGAAATAAAAATGTAGTTAAAATATTGCAGACAATTCTGCTGAAAATCGTTAAGTCTAATTTTGTTCCAAGTTTCCACAGAATATGTTGCGCTTGGTTTATAGTGCAAGCTATATTGCTGTATGCATTCTTAAAGTATGAACAGTCTTCTTAAGAAATAATTTGCAAATATCAGTAAGGAAGAAGCTGTAGAGAGAAAGTGAAACGGAAGAAAATGATCATGGCAAGATGTCTGGGTATCTATGTCGAAGTCTAGACATGCTAGACGCCTCATGAACATGAAGAATCTATAATCTTTGATATATGTGGGATTTTCATTTTGAAATTAAGATTGAGCCGTCAATCCCCTGTTTTGCTCATCAGCGTAGAGTCACTTCGTAGATTTATATCACAAATTTTATCCCTACCGCAGATGCTTGAGAGTCGTTCCCACTCCGTCAACACAGCTTTTCGCTTAAAGATGCTTTACCTGCACATTAGTCTCTGTTAGTAACAATTTTGCTCCCCCCACCCCCCTTTCACTTGCTCTCTGTTACTTAAAGGGGGATATATATTTTCGGTTGAAATGGGGATTCGGGTTTAAACTTTTTGCGAGATAATTAAAAACCACTTGTATGAAATATGAAAGAGCATACAATAACTGAAGTCTATTCGATGAAAATTGGTTTTGAAATGGCTGAGATATCCAAAACAGATTGAAAAACGTGGTCCAAATAGAGGGTGAGTCCAACTTTTTATTAGGACTTCTTTGTTTGTTGATATCTCAGCCATTTCAAAACCAACTTTCCTCAAATAAACTTTTAATTCCTCTTAGAATTTTATGCTCTTTAATATTCCATATAAGCGGTTTCTAATTATTCGCAAAAAGTTGAAATATAAATCCCATTTTAATCAAAACTATACCATCCCTTTAAAATGTTATGCTATTACTATAAAAGACTAGAACCGGAATTTGTCAACACTGACAAATCAGGTGATCCGATCTCTTCGAAAATCAATGATTTCAGTCCTGATCCCAATATTCATGACCATACAGGTTTCATCTGTGTTGACGGGACATTGGCCGTGTGATGTTTGTATTCTCATTTTAATAGAAAAAGGAGTGAGACCTGCCATCTTTGGTATTACTATAAAAGATAACGATTTCGTTTCACTATATAATACAACGAGGCACAATTTACGTCACTTTCACGACAGGGACGCCATATGCTGAAGTTTGTTTTTAAGCCGAGATTATATTCCCTGGTTTGCTCATGCGCAATTAATTCATAATCACAAAGCCAATGAAGCGCGAAATTTCACAAACAAGCGACAAGGCCTCTATGCGATATGAAACTAAACACGCTAAAAGTCTTTCCTTGAAAGCACTATCACTGTTTGCAATCATAACATCATGGTTCATTTGCGTTATAATTCTGTCTAGCTTTTTGTGTATTATTCTTTAAAGATCACCAGGGTTTACAGGTAGCACAAATTAATTGCCATAAGAGATTCTCCAAAATAATAATTTCGTCGTGTGATAATTTTGGAAACTACAAGGAATCCCATTCAAGCTCATAACAACATTCTGGTGGCTCCCATATCTGAGACATGGGTACAACATGTTTACATGGTTAATGGTAAGAGTCTTCATGTATTATACTCATCATGAGCAAGACATTCGAATGTTATTACAACCAAGTACAAGCTCTCATTTGAGGCGACATCGGGCAAATCTCTGTAAAAAGACGTCACCACTTCCATTTTCACTTCCCTTATCAGGGCTGTGATAGGACGCGTTTTCCACTATCATCATATTTTGCTTAGTATGTGCTGTTATTTTGGCTTCCCCCATTGAGCCTATTTTAGGATATGCGGCGTAGACCGTAAAGTTCCGGAGGGACGTTGGAAAGCTGAAAACGTCCCCGACAGTCGATAAAATACCTATTGACAATTTATGTCGGTAAAAAAAGAAGAAATGACTCTTTACAAAAACAACAACAACAACAACAACAACAAAAATATCAGAGGGCCGTCATAATATAACGGACAGTAGGCAAAGCTTAGATATCTGCTTCAAAAGTTTATTTTTCTTTACAATTTACCATCCACGTTCTGAGACTTCTTTTCACAGCCGTGGTTGGTGAATATTTTTCTGACACATCTCTAGACAACATTTCCAGTGGACATAATCCTCTCTGACTCTGGAGACTAATGAACTTTACCATCATTTCATGCGAGAGAAAATGTCAGCAGTTCTTGTCCTATTTCCGATTCATGTTGCTAATGGTAACGGCGTTCAAGAAGTGGATAGTTGAAACTGTAATTGTGGATGACAGCAACAGGGTGACGAACAAGTGACGAGCAAGTACACTTTGGCGCTGCATCGACCGACGCCAGGTGGAATATCTACGCAAATTTTGTTGATGTGGTGGTTTTAGCTTCTCCTCAGCAGTTGTCTTGGTAAGAATTACAATTGCCATGTTAGAGACGTAAAGGACGTTTGCTGCAGTGTGTGTCATTATTTGTAAGTTTATTTCCGCGGCACGTTACGTGGTTCTGTCAGAGGCATGGGAAAGAGGAACATCTCTAGCTGGACCTTGCCTTAGATGTTACGAACCGGTCAGCTACGATCAATACACAAAAAAATAGTGTGGCAGGTTTTAGCTCTGGTCTTATCCTTTGGACATCCTGTTTGTGTTCGTGGGTGTATTCTGTTAACGATTAATGCACAACATTGACACCCTCGCACTTAAGTGAATGTTGCCAATTAGCAGATCTGTTTCTCGCAACGCTTATCCAGAGGGGTCAAGGCAATTACCCCAGACCCTTCCCCTGACAGCCTGACCCTAACCCAAACTCTAACCCTAAACCTAACCCTAAACTTAATCTTTACTCTAACCTTATTACTGACCAGTATTTATATAGTCAGCCAAACCAAAAATTTTGCCCATCCCTTGACAGTTGCATCTGTAATAATTTGCAGACCTTGATATTGATAACAATAATATTGTAGTAAATATAATACTATAATTATTATCATGATTTTATACATAGTGCAAAAGAAAAAATATTTTACCATCAATTCTAGATATCTCCAATACATCTATCGTAATGGCGCATTAAAAGAAAGGTATTATTTTTTTTTCTGCTGCCGTCCCGACATTCTATGTAAAAATCAATTTAATGTAGATGCTCTGGACTATCGATTCTTACCAATTTAGGAAACGAAGTTCATAGATTGATCTATACTTTTGACCGTTATTTTTCGCAAACATGCAAACATGCCGCCATGTTTGTGCTCTGTTTGAACATAGATTATACATGCAGTAATATAGTTATGTCCTGCGCGGCGGTCGCAGCTTCGCATGAAGTGGATAATGGATGGGGAAACTTACCCGATCTTAGGAGGAGTGCAGACATTGTCAGAAACGAGACACGGATATCCCTCTTGAGACCTTGATGGCTAATCTTAGCCGAGTACCAGCAACGGATCCTACTATAACCTAGGTCACACAGGCTAATGTTATGTTCGATTTATGTTCTCCACGAATTTGAAAGGACGGGTGTATAGAATCCTTAAAGTGAAAACATTACTCTGTGTATATATTTTATGGTTACTATAATGTCAAGTGTGTGTTACATTGGAGACAAGAAAATGAAGGTCTATAACTAGAAATGATGCATCGACACATCATTACCAATCATGCAGGGTTAGGTTTACGAAGAATACAAACAAAATATGCTTCAACTCATCAGGACGTCTTTTGGATCCCTGCCAAAGTTTTGAATTCCGTCATGGGCCACACTTTACAAGCGGATTCAATTTCAGTGGTCAGCAAAGAAGACAAAGACACCTATAGTAGGTAACAATGTGGAAGGAAGGCCACTTGTTTAGTTGTGATCTGTGTGATATGTGTACGTCCATTTAAGAACAATATTTGGATATAAGCAAATCTCTACAGTATATGAGCCGTACTTTGCCGTAAGGCAGTTATGGATGAAAGTGCATGGGGTGATCATGCGGTGTTATGCCTCGAGTCCTATAGTAATCCATTTCGTAGCTGGAACAGTTAACCCCGCTTTCTATTTTTATTATCATTATTATATTCATCGTTAATTTTTCAGCCGTGTATTAAAGGATTGACCTCGCCAGCAATTCATAATTCTAATCCGCAATAATCCCGCCATCTCAAAATTGCCATCGACATTGTATACAAAGAGGTTCGCCTTGGTAATGAAATAGTTTTTTGGTGCGTCTTTGAGCATCAGGTGCATCTACCGTCTTCAATATTTCATGTAGGTATACCGGTGTGATCACCGCAGCCGTCTCCTTATACCGTGTGTATCTCACTCACGAGATGTATAGAGCCGAAAGGGATTATACCTGCATTGCCCCTGCCACACGAAAGTTACGTCTGAACATCTTTTCTTTTCCCACATCTCTCTCTTTTAATGATAACAGTATCGCTGATGAGTAATAGGGTCATTGAGATATTACAGTGCACGGTGGTCACGTTGTAATGCCCTACATGATCGTATCTCGATGGGACCGTTCATTTTGAAAATGGGTCTGATTTCGCCCTCAGGCTTTCTTGCTCTCAGTCTAAGCCTCCTCCCATTCCCTGTTTTTGTACCTCCGCTAATCTAATGCAATTATTCACTGTCGAGAGATAGAATTCGGTCCCCGAAATGCACGATTGTTAGTGACCTTTTCGCAAATTGGCGGCTATCTTCAGCGATGGTGAGAGAGTTTACCAAACGCCCGCTCCGAAACATCCATTGCATATCATCGGAGGTCATGGTTTTTACCTCTATTTCACAGTCAATCACAACACACACACACATACACACACTCACACAAACACACACAACAGACAGAACCTTACGGAAAATACAGACTACCTAAAATGGACCAAAGATAAACCCCTTTCTAATTCACGAGATTCCCAGAATGATTTAGGCACACTGAACTAGAGTCACCTGAATGAGAAGATATTTAAAGCGAGTTGATCAGCCGCTTGCTCCTAGTGGATTTATCTTGAATCAAATTACTTTAATCTAATTTCAGGCACTTCAGCAAATGAACCATATTATCATCATGCTATGCATTATTGTCCTTGTGTAGACGACTCCTTACAGTAATCCGAGCACAGAGATTCAATAGATATCAGAATTAAGGAAGTACATCAAACACAGTCTATACCCTTTTGTACTCTGAAGATTAAAAACCTCTGAATTACACTTCATCATAGGGATAATTGTGATAAAACGACTTTTTAGGAGGAGAGATGAAATTTGTCCTCGGGATATGGGTACTAAGGAGATATCATACCGTGAACTTGTGAATGAGGAAGGGATAGTGTATGTTCAGTTTCCCTATGCATTTTTCCTGTGTGTGTGTGTGTGTGCGTGTGTGTGTGTGTGTGTGTGTGTGTGTGTGAAGGGGAAAGATTTCCTTATAAGCCCATGACCTTCACTGAACAAGCTGCTAATCCTGAGCCCCCGCAACATATAGCGTATAAAGCTTTATTGTGTTCAGACAGACGATCTGTTGTGAAATCATGTTTGACATACAATAGTAGGGCTATTCATCTTATATCACATCCAATTCTTTCCTGGTTCGGTCTTGAGCATCAAAAGTATTCTGGTGTATCAAAGAACAGAGAGAGAGAGGGGGGAACATTTAAAAAGCAAAATACAAACAAAATAAAAGTAGCACAACAACATTATATAATAATAATTACAATCTTTATGAATAACGAGTGTCCGTTTGCGTAGCAAGCCGCCCCACCACCCTTACCCCTGCCCTACCCTCCCTATGGCGGGTTCATCCCGTTCATCCAGAGAAGGGCGAGTGCAACCCCTCGCAAACATGACATACTCGGAGAACAATCAAATGTGACGGCGAGGCAAAACGATAATGGGTAAAGGAGTGAGGGGTGGGGGATAGTGGTGTACCAGGGTACTTATTCACACTTACCTGCCCAGAATACCGTCTCTAAGCTTTTTTTTTTTATTTCTTGAGTCCCACACGGGTTCGGCAAAGGGGTTGTGTCTTGAGTTTTTGAAGCCATTTGGCAACATATAGATGCTGGCAATGGAAATCAACTTTGTACGAAAGAAACAAATTGGCGTGAAAAATCGAAGGTTGAATAATCAAAGTGTATCTCGATAAGAATAAATTAATGACAAATACTTTCTTTTTTTCAGGAGAATACCGAAGGACTATTTGCTCTTCGAAGTTGAAGTATAGACATACACAGAATTATTTGCCACACCTTATAAAGAATGATCACATGTTGTTTGGTACGATGTATTTCACCGCAGGGTCAAAAGTATATTAATAAATCATAGTCAAATTTTATGAAATCAATCAACCCACCCTCTCCCAATCATGCCCTCATCCTGAGGAAATGAACATCAACCTCGCACTGTGCGGATTGCACATAAATAGCTACGATAGCTCGAGCGCAACATGAAAAGGGCGGCATTGATGTATAACCAGATAATGTTACGCCAACTCATTATAGCGTCTCCCCAACATCTAATTGAATTCAAAATGATTTGTTGTTGTATCCGTGTCATTACAGGTCATTCGACTCTTCCTATACCTTTTTGTTTCTACTTCTATCTCTTCATCTCCGGAGGAGTATTAGGACTCTTAATTAGTCGAGAAAAATTCCTGTGCTAATACATGCTGATAATGACAATTTATTGTAGGAAAGACGTGCATGTCGGATTGCATTCATGAAGCCTAAACTCCGGGGGGGGGGGGCGTATTCTACTGTAGACCGAGGTTTTTCTATTTTAAACCCGTTTTAGACCCACTTCAGACCAAACATGGGTTTAAACTCGGTTTAAGTGTTTAGCAGAATACGGACCCAAGAGCCATTACAGGAACGCAGCAAGATCCAACTTTTTTGAATGTGGTGAAAGTCACATCTGCACAGAAAACGCAGTGTTGTTTTCACAACCAAAGACAACGTCTAAAATCTTAACTGTAAACATAATGACAAGCGAGAAAAGAAGGCAGAAAACGTTAATATAGGTTGATGGAGGAATCGAAAGATATATAGACAGATTTTTTAATAATTGCCTAATAGACAGAGAGATATTATGAAAGTAGACAAGAGGAGAAGAAAATGATATGTAATAACTAGATAGATGTAGCCAGCAGTAATTGGGTACGCAACGAGAAATGTTTAAAAAAAAGAAAAAGATCGATATGTTTGAGTACAAGGAACTGATAATAAAAGAATGAATCTTTCATTCATAGAAATTCATATCGAAGTAGAAGTAACCAGGAGACTTGTACACCTGTCTAAATGAACCCCCTATTGGAGCAAAATGACCTGGAATCGCAATCAATCCTCGGGGAATAGAATAATGACTTGATATCAGACAAAAAACAAATGTAACCAACGTGAATTTGTCAAATGGGAGAAAGCGCCAGCAGTCCAGGAAAAATGCCTGCCTGAAATGTCATTCCACTCAAGATGTAAGTTGATTCTCCTGAAATGAATTCAATCAAACAAACTCGTTGTTATTTTTCTTTTTTTTTATACAATCTCACAATCAAGTGAGAAAATTACGAATTTGAAAGTTTTTTTTTTAAATGCATACGCGAAACAGAGAAATTTGTCCAAATTAACTCTCGGTTTCAAAATAGATTTCTCTCTATATCTTTCAATCTCTTCTTTCTCACTGCATGACTGCGAATTAGTGTTGGGGTTTATGCAGTGTATTTGTTTCGCGGGCAAGGAAGGTTTTTATTCTTAGTTTATGTAATTGAGGTTTACTTTTCCACTTTTTATGTAATATTAGCATATCAATTACTTCATTTCAATCATTATGTCATGGGGGAATGCACCTTCCAGGTATTGCTTCTTTAACATTTCTCCCCATTTCAAAGATTTTCGTGTACTTATTAAGTGTTTGTTTACCTCATTAAATGCATGCTTACAAATTTTGTTTGTTGTACTTCTGTAATGTTTACATCATATGCATTTATTTTCCATAAAAATTCACCATTTTTCTGTTGGAGATGAGAGACAAGAAGAGATTGTTCGTAAAATGTGCCAAGCGCCATCTTTAACATTCTGAAGTTATGATCGAAAACATCCCGCGTTTACGTATTATTTTCTTTGATTTTTAGCAACTTTAATCGCAAATATCTCAACGTATCAAGAATGGAGTTAGCTCGTTTCACGATAAAACTCGTCATATTCATTTTTATTTTTATTTTGGTGATCAAGATCTGCAGTTGGTAACACTGCCCCAAGAATACTGCGATAGATGATCGGGACACGATAACGCAACGCAAGCGTGTGAGAATATCGATCGAGCGGGGCGGGCAACTCGATAGCGCGTGAATCAGCGGTCATTATCTACATAATCATAGCGCTAGTCTGCAGAGAGCAGACACTATTCGTGTTCTGCAATAGTGACGTTTTGGCACGTTCTCGAATCTGCGAACAGTTTCGTTGATGGTGATCGCTAAATATCATAATTTACAGTTACGATAAGTTTTGCATTGCTTTCAACTTCCCCTATACTTTCACATACATGTAATTGCGGGTTATTTTACGATTTGAAATGATTTAGCATAGATTGTAAAGTAAGGTCTACCATACTATACTAGAAACGGTATAAGAATAAAGGAGGGATAGCTTTCCAGTAGATCGAATTAAAATCAATATTCAGGAGGCAAATATCGTATTATCTTCACGTGGGGGAGCATGATATTTACAAGCATAACAAGCCATTCGAGGACAGTTATTATATCTAAAATGCGGAATGCTATAGACCTCAATAACAAAAACAAAGACACACCAGTCATTAAAGTGAATTCTGCCTCTTTCGCGTCGTTGCATTCACGCGTTTCTAGTTTTGTAGCGTAAGACATCGATTGAAATTCGAGCAGCATGGACATTGTGGTGTTGCTGTTTGTAATTATGTATAGCTATGCTTCAGTTCGGACCATGAAGATAACTACTAGCTCCATGTTCAGACCGAGATAACAATTTCACATAGCTGCACATACTGTACTGGGTGCAAGGATGTTTAAAGGGGAAATCTAGTCTAAATATAAGTTACTCTGACAAGAAAGAGTAAAATATTACGAGTTCAACGGTAAAGTTTTGATCGAAATCGGGTGAAAAAGGGAAGTTATGATATTTTGAAGTTTTGCTAATTTTTCAGGAAACAGTTCTTGAACGGTCAATATGAATATATTAATGGCAAAGTGAGCATGTCATCCCCTCACAACTTGCCGTGTAGTTTACATAAAATTTTGACATTTCCAGTTTGTCATTCAAACACAGTTATGCTCGAGGCTTAAACACTGGTATATCTAACTGAAGTTATTCAACTATAGGAATAACATCATGTTTCAGATTACATTGACAGAAACATTGAATTTCTATCATTTATTTTTGTACACAATCAATGGAAAATTGTGAGGTTATGACGTGGTTAGCTCACTCATTTGCATATTCATATTCTCTCTACAAGAACTGTTTTGCAGAAATTAGGAAAACTTCAAAATGTCATAACTTCCTTATTCTTCATGCGATTTCAGTCACATTTTTACCATTGAACTCGTAAGATTCGTAATCGTATCGTAATTAACTCGTAATCTTTTTTTTCTCAGAATCTGCGCCTCAGAATAGGCTACTAGATCGATGGCGCATTACAAATGCTGTACTCATTATTATTGTTATTATTATTATTATTATCATTACTGTCATTGTTATTATTATTATTATTATTATTATTATTATTATTATTACTATCATTATTATCATTATTATCAGACTAACTTATATTTGGACTGGATTTCCCCTTTAACAGGATCTTTAGGATAGTTATGATAGTGCTGGAAATCAGAAAAGCCAATATCGGATATCTATACCAAATCCTCTGTCATCATCATGTTAGAATAGTTCGCTCACTCATCGTCAAACACACGTACATCATCATGTTTGCGAGTCTCTTTCAGATCACAGTTTTGATCACGTGATAACAAAGATGTCTCTTGTCTGCATGCTAACCCCAACGGGATGAACTTTTGGTCGTTTTTTCAAGCATCTTCAATCTCCTCCATCTGTCTTGTCAAAACTAATCGTATCTTTTTACTTATTTCCCATATTTTCCCTTGTTTATCTTCTGCGTCTTTGCGCAAGAGTGAAAGTTTGTACCACGCAAGTTGAATGTGAGCAATCGGAAGAGGAGTATCGGAAGAAGGAAAGGAAAGGGATCGGGGGTTTGCGGCTATTGGCGTGCGTGCGTGTGCGTGTGCACGTGTATAGGACCCTATGTAATTTGTGTGTGTGTGTGTGTGTGTGCGTGTGTTTGTGTTAGAGTTTCGTCTGCTTTTTATTTTTTTTTTCTTTTTGAGAGGGAGGGAGGATTCTTTGTTTTTGTTTTGCTTTGTTTTGTTTTGTTTGTGCCGTTTTTGTTGTTGTTTTAGTTTTATGGGGGTTTTTTTCTCCCTTTTGACTCAGTATTGCAGACACCGAATTCCCTGTTCGTCTATGATGGCAGATCGGAAACTGTCCACCGCGTCTTGGCAAACATTGCTGGTGATCTTGCACGTCCCCAATTTAAATGTCAGAAAACAGTTGATAACCATGTGTGATTTAGACGAGACCTTTTGTAATCATTGTTGAAGAAGTTGCGATCAAAACATGGCCCAGTTCGTTGTCCTGACATGGTATTAAAGAGATCGTCAAGTAAGGGGCACATCCTGCTTTTCATTATACTTTCTTCTTTTGCCATGTTTTGATAGAGAAACCAAGCGAGGAAGCTTTGAAGTCAAGTCGATCAAAATGTCACTGCTGTAAACTTCGTTGCTCCGTGCGTAAGACAGCACGTATACTGCGCTTGGGGTTTTCTCAAAGATCATTGAAGCACTCTTTGATTTTTGAAACTTTGAACCACCAGAGAGATTATACACCGTTTATTTTTTGTTTTCTTTTGGTTCTTTCTTCTTTCTTTTTTTTTTTGGGGAGGGGGATGGTAGGGTTACCCTTATATATCGCCTTACAAAAGGATGTACTAACAAAATGATTTGTACAATACGGTTCATAAATTGAATAGAGAGACTCTCCTTGCGTCAATGTTTACATTTGCCGTGTCTATGGTCTTCGCAGAGTAACAACTCTTTGGTGCGAGTTCTCTCGCCTGATTGTCCGGATTTGAAAAAGTTGCGGCCATCTGTATAATACAACCAGTTTTTGTAATTGTAGGGTTTTTTTTTTTTTTTTTTTTTTTTTTTTTTTTAGAGCTAACTGCTATTGTTGAAACTCTATAAACAAAAAGGAACTGAAATGTTCTCTCTCGTTGTTCTCTCTCGTAACCCGTGATCTCTCGGGTAAACGCTAGACCAAGTTATAGAATCCCTCGCTGTATTTGTTTGGGGTTTTTTTTTCTGCCCGGTTCCTACAAAAGGACTTACTACCTTTAACGTACGAGCAGCTACTCTACTGTTTCTATACTAGTACTAATTATACCCCCTCAGGAACTATTTGGGACAGTGTAAATATTATCACTGCTATGTCCGTTTCCTAAAATAGACATTGTGAAAACAATCAGACTATTATCTACTCGTGGTAGGACCAAGCAGAAATCTTACTGTTGCGCGTGAGCCACCTGTAGGCATGCAGACCATTGATTACAATAATGCATCGTTATCTTTATTATCACAATTATCGTTTTCCAAGGCCTGGGTAGAATTTATTCGACAGAAGTCAGACAAGGAAAAGAAAAAGCACAGGACGTGCTGTGCACGTGATTATACACCAAACGAGGTACAGAATTTGTGTGAAGGAAGGCTTAAAGGTCCTGTTAACCTTTGGGAACAGTGATTAAAAAAAAAAAGAATCAAGATACGACATGAGAATGCTTAAGTGTAGGTCTGTTGTACCACAAAACATCCTATTATATAAAATTTACGCGATAAAACCTAAAATGTCGGAGATATTTGTATTTTTCTCAATAAACCGTATGTAGACGGTTTAGTCTGGAAGCATTTTTATTGTAACTATTGTTCACATTTTGTATATTTAACAATACTTAACATCGATTTTACCGATTCAATTCTTTACAGTGGTTGTTTCTATCCCTAACTCACATCTTAGAACTATTTGGAAGCATTAATGCTGGGTTTTTGTTTCAACTGCAAATGGTAAATTATGCCTTTAATCTGCCCAAATTCAAAAGATGTTAGGAATAGTATAGTAGTTGTTGTCACAATGTTAGTTTTCCTTAGCAACAACCAACTGGGAGCAGGATCCTTGTAGTTACCATAAAATTTGCCATTGCAGCAAGAACTGCTTTATCATATGATTTGATTACTGTTCGTTATTCCGAAGGTTCGTTGATCCCGAAATAAAATAGTGGTCGTTACTCCGAAGTTTTATTAATCCGAAAAATGAGATAAGGTTCGTTATTCCGCAGGTTCGTTCATCCGAAAATGGAAAAAGGTTCGTATTTCCTAATGAACGAACCCTACTCCATATTCCCATCAACGAACTAATCTAGGTGTATGCAATAGGGACTTTTATGTGTTTCTGATTAACAAACCTTCGGAATAATGAACATCAACCATGGACCATGAAATAGAGCCCTCTTCTTTTTCTTCCCTCTGGCAATTGCACAATTGTCTTTGGTATAGGTCCCAGACTCATTTTCGTTCAAATAAAATCATTAGTCTAAGAAGTCATGTCATATTCGCATTATAGTGTCCAGCTGGGTCGTATCAGCTTGTTGCAACTGACCTTCTAAAGACAGAAATCATCTTTCTTCTTTGGCAGGCTATTCACAAATTTTGTAGAAGAACATTTTAAAAAATTAATTAGATATAATCACGTTTTTACGAAGAAAACCTTTCACACATCTCGGTCACGTCTGTGATTCGATTAATTTCATTAGTGAAATTCCTCATCTTTCAATCTCGGTCAGGATTTCCCCATTGTACCAGATTATGACAACTTCGCTACCATGATGGTGCCACAACAGTTTGCTCGTGCCTAAAGAATCCACTTGCTCGTATTAGAAATACAAGCACTTATCCATGTATTAGAAAGACTGTATTTTCGATTTTTTTTTTGTTGTTGTTGAAAAGACTGAGCTTAAAATTTTCACAGCACGGGAGAGGGGAGAAAATGTGACAAACTCACAGTCGTTTGAAACAGAAAGGGTGAAACGATTTCACACGTTGCTTGATTGACTACGTCATATTCAAACACATCAGCATTTTTATTGCCAATGAAATCCAATAGCGCCAGCTATAGCTCTCCCATGTCAAGGACTTTCCGTGTCTAGTTATTGTTGTTGTTGTTGTTGCTTTTTGTGTGTCTTTGTATCTGTAAAACTACTTAAATTAAGTTAGGTGCATAACCTCCCTCTGCACGTGTTCAAACATGCTTCTACCTAACCACCGTGTTTAGCCGCAAGCAGACGACTGTCAAAAAACAGCTCTTAAATGAAAAATTAGCGTCAACCAAGAAGATTTGCATGTCCTTCCACATGCATCATAAAAATATGCCTTGACATTAACCCACTCCCCCTTCCCCATGATATGGTCCCGTATATTTAACACTGACACAAAAACACATAGTCATCTTACTGTTAGTGGGATATAAGTACACTTCCACAATCTAATCATTGGTCATGTTGGTTCGATGCCCCTTCATCATGTTCATGCTGTGATACTGAGGCAATGTAATCTACACCCCAAACATGTTTAATCGATGGTGTTGCTTTATGTTTGTTGTTTGTTTGTTTGTTTGTTTGTTTGTTTGTTTGTTTGTTTGTTTGTTTGTTTGTTTGTTTGTTTGTTTGTTTGTTGTTTGGTCTGGTTCCGATCCTTGCTTTGTGCTGGTTTTGATGTTCCTGCTCTCCCTGATGTATATTATAGATTCCATTGAACATGAACAGCACCACCAAACCCTTGTCGAAGACTCTGTTTTTATCTAATTCATTTTTTGTCGGAGTAAAGGGAGTGATATTTTCTTAGTAAAAGGAGTGTACTAGTATTACACGTTGTTCGGTCCCATGTCCTTATTTCTTTTGTTATATTAAAGTCGAAGTTGATGTCCCTGCCTTTGTCAGTGTCCGTATGTATGTCCTTGTCATTATTTCTGTCTTTGTCCTTACTTCGGTTTCGTATTTCTGTTCACTATGATGATATATATTATGGAATATCATACACATTTAAGGGCACACTCGCTACAAGTTGATGTACTTCAAGAGATGTGCCCCAAGCATTTTCAAATTGATCGCATGTTACTTGTGCTTGCATATATTATACTAAGTTTATATTTGCTGTAAATTAAATGTCATTGAGCCTGATCCTGAACCTCATTATGTATTCATGCTGTTGAACAAGCGCCGTGCAAAGAAGTAATTGGGAAGTATTAGCAGGCACTAGCTGAATAACCGCAAGACTTTGGCGATATACTTTTTTTTCGATGACCTTCCCAAATTGATCTCCACACTTTAATCGCGATATCGTGAAGGCAATATAACACGTGACTGACATAGCTATTGATCACGTAACGTGGTCATCACCAAGCTCACTTATGACACGACTGCACGGGGACAGAAAGACATCGAGTGTAGTGCTAAAAGGTGATAAGAACAAAGGTGTCATCTTGAGGGCAGCCCACAGAAGTAGCAGTCGATGTGATCAAGGAGGTTCTAGCTCGCCTACTATACCTCCTAATTAATGTGACTAAGATGTCATGACGCATGCTTTATACATATCCCTCATTGTCAAACCCTTTCTCCTTCAGGCAAAATATAAGTTGGCAGATGGCATGACTTAATGTTTTGACCTTAACGTCTGAACCTTTTCACAACTATAAGGGACAAATCTCGTGAATCTTCTTGCTCTACTCAAGTTAGTGCCAACCTCCTACAGTAGATGTCACGAGGCCTTATGTAACAGATAGAGATAAAATTTATCTTTCCGTTTCTTCTTGTCGTTAACACTTCAGTTAAGGACAGTTCGCAAACAAGTTTGAATCTGCGTCGATTCTAACGAAGCGAGTCAGGGTTTAACGGTCCTGTTTTCCTTTGGGAGAAATGATTTAAAAAAAATGTTCAAGATATCACTTTTGATGCATATGTATAGGTCAGTTGTATCACAAAACATCCTACCATATAAATATTTTGTAAGAAAGCCTAAAATATAAGGAGATATCACTATTTTTCTCATTAACCATAACTGTAGACGGTTTAGTCTGGAAACATTCTTATAATAAATACTATTCACATTTTGTTTACTGAACAATACTTAACAACATCGACTATACTGGTTAAAATTTTTACATTGGTTGTGTCTATCCCTAACTCACATTTTAGAACTATTTTTGAAGCACTAATGCTATGGGTTTTGTTTCATCTGCAACTGGTAAATTATGCCTTTAATCTTTGAAAACTGGAAAAATGTCTCCTTCTTTTTTTTGGCTCTTTCATAACCACTAGTGAAGTTTTCAAACACTGCTTGAATGTTTAATGCAAATCTATTATGAATTCGATTAAAATGCGAATATCAATGCTGTCCATGAAAAGATGAAGTACATTGACAGGGCTATACAATGAAAAGGCCAAACTTTCCGGCGTAAGTTCAATGTTCAGATGTTTCTTAGTGTTGTTGTTGGTTTCGTTGCTATAGCTGTTCTTTCCTTGGCCCTCATTGACCATTTCAGGAGTTTCTGTGCTAGAAAAATATAAGACAATAATTATGTTTTTTTTTTTTAAAAAAGTGACAGAGAGAAAAGTGTAAGACGTTATTAAAGTGTGAAAACAAGTCTCCGGAGCCCGCAGGGAATGTAGATATAAGCCCCGAAAGATCTTCAATTACTACCAGTGGTACCTATTTATCTCTTTATCAAAGGTTAACCATATTCAAATCCGTGTTTTATCATCTCTGATCGAGGCAGGCTCCTTTTTTCTCGATCTCTTTCCTTTTTTCGTTTCATTTCTTCGACTACAGATCAAGGATTATCGTTGTACGAATTCGCAGAGGTATCAGATATTCGTGTGAACAAAAATAGACTTCGATTAACGAAGTTGTTGTTGTTTTTTCTTGGGAAAAAAAAAGATGAGAGGATGAGAGAGGAAAGAATAGATCTAGAGCAGGATAATAGCAAAAGTGGTCATATATAGATAGTCTATGGTTTAGTCTATACCAGATGTGAAAATCACGAAGAAAAAGATTGAAGAGACTAGCGGAAAGAGAAGAAGATAGTCGGTAAAGAGAGATAACAGAAAGAGACGAGAGAAGGAGAGACTGTATGAGGGTGCCACAGAGATTGGGGTGGGGGAGGAGGGGGAGGGGGAGGGGGAGAGGAGGACGGGGATGGCTTATGTTGTGGAGGGAGACATCATAACTTTGCCTGTAGATAGTAAGAAATTCGAGTCACGGTAGAGCGCTACGTGGGGCTCATTCAACACTGTAGTTGTTTTTAAGAGCCATGTGATTTCTGAGCCAATTCCATATGAAAAAAAAAAGCTCGTGTTTGCTTCTCCACCTAGGATGAGAATCGTCAAAGTCACCTCCCCCGCAAGGACGGCTTGTTTGAAGAGATAATGGGTCACTCCAATCCGGGCTTTGTGTTCCTTATTTACCATGTCGCGTTTAAAGATTTGCGGAAGATCTAACACTCAATCCAAAGACCCCATGGGGTCACGCGAACCAAAGGTAGAGTTTATTTAGAAGTGAAAGTCCTCAAACTTGTCTTGGTTTTTCTAATTTTCCAAAGAAAATTGTGTGTTCATATCCAATGTGGTTTATTTGCCATCTCTGGCAGCGAACATTAGACTTAGGCCATGCGGCTCGGCGGGGGTCGACTGTCCGTAAATATCGAACTTTTCCTATTTTTAGTTCTTAAAATAAAGCTTTTTGAATAGCAGAAATCTTGGTCGACTGAGACATCAGCAGGAGGTTTGACAAATATGGGTCAATGCTTGCGATTTACAGTGACAGCTTACATAACGCCAACGTTTCCCACCATCAATCCTTGGCATACACCGATTTTGACATAGCCAGATAATGACGTAATAAATAGACTTTCTTTTAATCAAGACTATATGGAAGAACTGTCACATTGGTTTTGGTGAATAGGGCTTTGGGCTCGAATTTGGTATTGTCCTCGTTTCCAGGGTGTCGTAGTTGGTGGTTAGAGAGCGATGTTTTTTTAATGATATTAAAAGAGAAATTCTATAGTCTGTAATGTTCAGGTTGCTTTAGTACATAGAGTAAAATCAGATGGATAGAATTTTACTGGCTTCACATACATCGGAAGGAACAAATTTTCAGAAAAAAAAAAATAAATTGTTCGTCGCCCCCGATATATCTCTATCCAGTGTCAAAAATGTTTGAAACAGAGATGAGAAACATGAAGAAACAAGTCAACTAGCAACTGAATGAGATTGAAATTGATTATATTTATACATTACATTGTTGAATTGATCCGACATACGTAAGCAATGATACCACAGGTGTCTCATTTATATTCTTAGCAATCACGCACAATCATGAAGGGAAAGACCATTTACGTGATGCTAGACGGCTAGACAAGTCTGGCACGCTACGAATTTTTAGCCATAATAAATTGCATTCTTTGATTACCCGGTCAATAGATGGCGCAATTGAACAGACCTGTTATGTGCCGTCCAGTAACGGCACTGGATGTACTGGCCGTGACCGGTGTGGTAGTCAAAGGACTGACGTCGTAGTCCAAGCGTTAACAATGCTTGATACGTAATTCCTATCTATTACTGCTACAGCTACTATACTATACTACTACTCCTTCAAATACCGGTAATACTACTTCTGATGTTACAGCTACAGCTGTGTACTGTCGCTACTCCTAATACTACTCTTTTCTTTTCAGCTTTTTTCCCCCCTGTTCTTTTTATCCTCTTAGTCGTTATTCTTCTTTTGTTTTGCCGTTGTCTTTGTTTTTAACATACTTGAGAATACAATCACTGAGCTTACAAAGTTTGTCGTACTTTAAAATGATCAATATGGTGATGTGCCTTTCACAATGAATAAGGTAACCCCTCTGAATCTTTTTCTCTTTGTACCCTTTTCAAGCACAGTGGAAGAATACTCGTGTCAAATTTTTAAAAAAGTGTCCCACTTTTTACAGAGTTTATGTGTGTGCTTGTGTCTATTTTTGTATACAATGCATTGCGCTCCCATGAGATAAAACAATGTTTCTGATGATTACTGTGCGCCGGGTTATTTTGGTAATCTAACAACGATATCAATCCGAAAAGTAATCCCAACTTTCTTTTCTGCCACAGCCCAACAATGTACAATTCTGCCGCGACAACCGCGAGTGTCGGTGGCGATCACCTGCCCGCAAGTTCTGCCTGGGTGGAGAGTGCGAGCGGTGGTACCAGCTAACTCCCTGTATTAGCGACGATGATTGCACGTCATACAGGAACGGCCGCTATCGTGTTTGCCGCAACATGTACTGCAGGAAGAGTAAATACTGTGAGTGCATTAAAGCCATAATTCACCATTTTGCAGATGAAACAAAAACCCAGCTTTAGTGGCTCAAAATAGTTCTAAAATGTGAGTTAGGGATAGACACAGCCGATGTAATAATTTGAATCAGTATGATTAATGTTAAATATTGTTAAATATACAAAATGTGAACAATGATTATGATAAAAATGTTTTCAGAATAAACCGTCTACAGTTATGGTTTAGTAAGGAAAAGAGTGATGTCTCCTTATAGTTTATAGGCTTTATTGCAGAATTCTTTACGTGGTAGGATGTTTTGTGATACAAAATGATCTACGCATATGCATCAAATGTGATATCTCAAACATTTCTTAAATCACTCCTCCCAATGGTAAACAATACCTTTAAGCTTCCAAACATCCAAAATCCATTAAAGTTCTTACTTCCTCATCAGACAACTATAGATTCTAATAGCTTCATGAAAAAAGAAAAGTCAGAAGCAGATAGATAAGCTATTTTAAAAGTTCTTTTTAAATTAGGCTCATCATGAAATAGAAAAGGAAGTGAAATCGTTTCAATGATACTGCCCTCGTTTTACATAACAAGAAATGTTGAAAATCTATTTTTTTTTTTATTTGGCACATATCAATTATTGTTATTTTTTAGCTGAAGTTTTCTTCATTCAAATTCATCATATGAAGTTCTGTAATGTAGAATGACGAACGAAGACTGACTTGATGCGTAGATTGTGACATTTGTTGTTCGTTTATTAATTGTTTAGTGAGCACTATTTCGCTTTCTGCTTGCAAAAGAGCACTGAGTCTGTTAATGGAAGGTATATATGACGGAACAAGATAAAGAAATGCGTTGTAATGATCGTTGACTTTCTTCTCGCGTTTGTCTCATTTCGTTTTACAGATGGACGGTAACCAAAAAAAAAAAAAGAAAATGAAAGAATAAAGCGTTATCTTCATACGCCTTCGCGCTGGAACTCATTTGGCACGAACTCGTTGCTTTCAGAGGATTAAAGAAAAAAAAAGTTTCAACACTTCTACCTTGTATCATCAGCGACATCGGTGTATCTTCGCTGTAATTCTATCGTCATCGTCATTTTCTATTTCAGGATTTACAACAACAAAAGCCACAGCACTTTCCGTCTTTAATACAAAGAGGCTCTGTGTGTATCACACTATACGCAAACGTGACGTAGAGGGCGCCTTCGCGGAGGAATATTCGATGCCTTATCACACGAAGCAATCTCACCTTCCGAGAATATCAGCCGCTTTCCTCTTGCGGAGTTTTCTCACCGTGTTCGTGTTCACTATCGCCATTGTGTTCACCCCAACCCAGTCATGACGTTGTCATTATTTAGGATGACGCATTTATCTTTGAGGATGACGTCATAATGAAGGACACGGTCGAAGTGTTCATCTTTACATCTTCAATAATGTTAATCTGTGAAGACTTCCGGTCAAATTCCAAAACTACCTTAAAAACTATTATGTTACCACCGTGTGATTTCTGTATATCCAAAAACCCTCTTGAGAAGGTGATCTGTTTGTTGTTGTTTTTTTTTTCTGGAAGGAAGATAAGAAGAAATAGATGAAAAATGGAGCGTGATCAACAAAATAATTTCGAAATACAATGTACCTAGATAGCGGAGATGCGTGTTAGGTCGATGATGTCTACCAAAACACATGATCTTCCAAACTTGTGAAGGTAATCTATAAACAAGAACAGCCGCGAGCGAACCCACTCAAACCTTTAATATTCTCATCCCTTTTAATACAAGAAATGCATGTGTCTCAACGGTGAAGTGCGACCAGTGTAGTTTGCATTGTAATAATCCATCCTACGTCCTCTACCCATTGTGATTTAAGTCATGATTCTTTTTGCCCCTTGTCAAAACATGTCTGGTCAATCAAACTGAAATGTAGCAACCTGCTAGAAAAACGACCAAGCTTTTGATTCTCTTGCGTACGTATTTATTTATATTCTGATGGACCACTCTATAATTTTTATAGTAAATAATTATTATACCGCAAATTTAGCAGCATGACATGCATGACATGAGAGCTGTGTTTGTATTCAACTAAAGCGTTTTTACCATTGAGGAATCATTATTTTCATTCAACGTGTGTATATATAATATAAGAATTACTACAGTATGTAAGTGTGGTATTTACTTCGATAGAATGGGAGTACTGTTCCCTTTGAGTGTAGTACGTATATCTCACAGAGCAGTAACCATTGGTAACAGGTGAATAAATGCGCATCGCCATCTTGTTAAGACATCTTAATTAACTATCAAAGCTGACAAATCAAGTATATATCTCCTCATTCCAGAATGACGAGTCCAAATGAATATTATGGGACAAGTAATCTATCTTCTTTGTACAGCGCAGAGGAATTCTACTGATTAAAAAAAAAAAAAAAAAAAAAAAGCTGGAATGATCTTCTCGTTTTTGGCAGTAGTGTTAAAAAGTACAACAGCGCCCTCTTATGGCGATTACGAATGTTGAAATCCCATGGCACTCGGGCTGGCAAGTGACTGGGGACAATGTTCCTCCGCAATTTTATTTGTGTCGAAAACAAACTCATATACTAATATTGCGCAATTAAGGGCTTCGCTTTACCACGTTATCAACAAACTTGTTAATTGTTCTCGAATGTTACTGAGGCTTGTGACATACCAGAGTAGAGTTGCTTATGTTCTTGCTTGTTGATTTTTTTTTTTTTTTTTGCTTAATCAAAGTCGTGAGTGATGTTATGAATATGCAGGATTATCATATTAATTTTAATGTCCATTTCTACTTTTCGTCCGATTTCATAAGCCATGCACACTTCCATTTCTTTCATTTTACCATATTTATTTAACCCTTTCTGTGCCAAATTTTGCACACACATACATGACATACGGACAATGAATTAAAGTGACACGGAGTGGATTAATTTAGTCTAATCAGAGATTGGATGTGAATTTTATTTTAGTCTCAGCCATATTGGCTGAGATATATCACGTGTTACCCAAAGATTATTTACTCGGTGACCAAACACGCGTTTTAAAATTGCAACACATCAGGATTCAAGCCGTACAGAGACCAGTATTCGACAGACGCCAGGTACATTATGTAAGTGTCCTCGGAACATCATGCGGGAAGCACATTGTATACGGTTTAAATACTCCAACTGTAAATATCTATATAATAAATTAGAAATTAAAGTGAAGTTATACACATTCAATTTTACATTAGTATTTTGTAGTAAATTGGTATTCCTTGAGTCTTATAAAGTAATGTACCATACATATCACTATATTGATATATATGACATATGATCGATTATAAAATTATCTATAATATGTATTATATCATGATATATGTATATATATATATATATATATATATATATATATATATATCCTTATGTTTACGTCATTCTTTAAATCATTTGAATATTTGAATATGTATAATATATATGTATGTATATACATAATATATATATTATATATATACATATATTTATATATATAAACGTCTGTATAATGTTTCTATTATAATCATAATAAATGCAACATGTGAGGGTGTATTCACATGATTTAAAGAATGACGTAAACATAGGATGCCGGGATGCAGTATACCAAAGAATATTAATATCCAATTTCAACTTCAATTTCAATTTATTTTCATATTTCTCGATGATCAAATATAACGGAATTGAATAAAATACATGATATTCAGCTAGGAGACATACATAGAATATTGCAAATATTATATAAAACATATAGTGGTCGATCTATGACAGTTGGAATCTGTGAATGAATGCTAAAGAAATATGAAGGAACCTACTTAAAAGCGAGCTTGTTGAGCGTAGGTCCCAGTTAAAATCGAGGTAAAGATTGAGATGAGGAGCGCGGGCACAACAAATGACCAAAACATAGAGAAAAAGAAAATAAAAAATACAATTACACAGTTATATAGCAAATTTATCTCTAATGCAGGTTTGTAATCGGATAAGCCACATGCTGTAGGCAGATGAACCATTGTTGTTCTGGCAATAATAGCAATATGAGTCAATATATAATAACAATAATACGGTTTGGACAATATTAGAAAATTATACATTGCGTGTACACATGCGCCTTTCTCATACCCAGATGAGAAAGGCTGAGAGAGAGAAAGAGAGAGAGAGAGGGAGAGAGAGAAACTCCAGACAAATTATGGTAGCGTATCACAAAGCAGACAATAACTTAGATATACATAGGCATTTTTTTTTTTTTTTTTTTTTTGTGATAACATGGCCCGGCCTTGACGATTTTGAGTTTTATCAAACAATCTGTCAGAAGTCTTTGCTCGAGCCAGAAACGTGATTGCATCATTCTTTACCTGACGCAGGATTGGTGAAATGAGATCGTGTTTTCATGTTCCAATACCTCCTTAAATGATGCCGGCCAATTTTAGAATAATTGTCACGTCTCTCTCTTTTTTAACCCCCCCCCCCCCTTTTCAAACGTCTAGAGTCACTAACTGAAATAGCGAAGCGCACGAATGAAGTGCGTGAAGCGTGGGATGAATGAAATATACGATTATGCATTCTTACAAAATATAGCTGCAAGTAGAACAAGGACGGTTGTTGTCAGTAACCAGCTGATTAATTGCGAGCACTGGGAGATTCCTTTGACTTCTGTCACATCATTAGATCACTCAGAACTACACCACATCCAAGAGCAGGTTGCCGAACGGAATGAGGGAGTAATAATTAAAGCTGTATACAGATCAGTAAGTGTGCTACAACAATTCTGCCAAATCATTCCCACGGGAGTTCCATATATCATAGTCCATAGTGGAAAGCATTATAGTTTTGCTTTTTTTGTTGTTGTTGTCATTGTTAAATGATTTGAGAACATTGAATGAACGGCAAACACACATACGGCATTATGTCATCCGATATCTCAATTAGAAACAGAATTTTGTCAAAAAAAAACATACATAAAATGTCAAGAAAACAAAACATTGCAGGATCCAGACTTACAGTAAAATCTCAGAAAAAATGCGAGGAATAGGATAAAGCAATAAATATAGGTTTATAAAGAAAACTTACTTAAGCAACAACAACAGCAATATTAGCATTAATGACCAAAAATACTTTCCTCGCACTGGAAAGAAAATATAACTATACATAATTATATACATAGATTGATAGATAGATAGATATATTTGTGACAATTTAATATATGTGTACATTCCAAATATATATATATATATATATATATATATATATATATATGTATATATATATATATATATATACACATAGGTTATGTATATATATATGTATAACCTATGTATGTATATATATATATTATATATATACATACATAGGTTATATATATATATATATATATATATATATATATATATATATATATATATATATATATATATATACATACATATATATAGACTGATAGATAGATAGATAGATAGATACTAGATAGATAATATATTTGTTGACTATTTGTTGTATTATATATATATTTATCGGTACGAAGCGGTAATAAGTATTTGCACTTTGCAGATAATGTGATTATAGGCAATAAAATATTTGTTCACGCGGACACACCTGTCTAGCTAGGACACGGTAGGAGAAAAGTGTCAAGAAAGAGTGCGAGAAATGAGGTACAACCATACAGAAGTAGAGAGAATAGGAAATTCAAAGAACGTCTGCACAAGATCTGAAAGCGAAAATACGAAAATAAATACATATAAATAGATACAGTTTAGCTGTTTCGGATTTCGTTTGTGCCGTTCAATCCATAATCCGACGATCCGAAAATAAAAGTGTATGAACGATGATTATTCTGTATAAAAGGCGGTAAAACAAGTACCCAAAGGTGCAGTATAAATCTGATGGTTTCTATGTAACCCATGAATTCTTCCTTCTTCAATAGAAACACTGTCTTCTCGACTGAGGTGTCGTATAAGACATACGTTCTTTGAGAGATAGTCAAATGTTGATAATTGTGATGTTGACTGGTTTCACAGCAACTATTCAACGGAAGTAAAAATGGAGACGACAATTTCTCACAGATCAATTCTTCAGGTGACAACTGCAACGCGCACGACCTGTAATGTAATGTGTCGAATCAGGTGCGGTGCAGTGTGATGAGGTGCGAAAAAAGGTGAGAAATCTTTCACATACTTTTCGCTGACTTACATTCGCTTCATCTCATGATTTTGCCAAAAGTAAGTTCAGGCAGAAATGTGGAGGTAAAGGTCAAGATACCAAAAGTAAAATCTTTAAACCTTCGTGATAACGGCACAGCGGAACCATTTTCTGCGGATGCTATAGCTTTCGAAGTAACGGCCTTGCTGTTGGCTTCTGGGTGGCATTCTGAGCTGAGACTAACCAACCATAAACCAAAGAGCCCAGAAGAAATCAGGACAAGCTAAGCTTTATAATTAATTTTAGCGATGAAGAGGCGTTGCTCTAACGCCTTGGTGCACTTTTCCAAATCGAAGATAGGTGTTAATTTGGTGACATTACGAGAGATAAGAAAAATCGGACAGGTCGAAGTTGCAAAAACCTCACGGTATTAACCTCACGGTATGTTTTTCTCTCCTTCTTCTTCTTTTTTTTTTTTAATACTGCGAAAATAAAAACGCACCACACACACAAAAAAGTGCGCGCGCATCAAAAGCAAACGTGTTCCATGGCCTTATACAATGATTATATTATTCAAACGCATATAGTGCTAGAAGAGGATGACAAGGAGTGATGTGGGTGAGTGTGGGTAAATGTTGGTGATTTGGAAGCCAGTTTGCCCTCAACGTCGAACAGGGACCACAAAGTGTGCATTCTGAAGCCTTGAACACTTAGCAACTGTATTGACACCCGGCGTACCAAATAATCTTCGCGGTGTTGGCTGAAGCGAGGGTGAGTGACGCTGGCTTGTCCGGCCGTGCAGCAGCCGATCGCCTCATGCCCACCTATGACACGTGTATGACGCTGGCGGGGCTGCTGGAGAAGTGAGGAGAAGTTTCACGCACAGTCCTCTCCAACATCTAGCCGTACAATCACCCGTGTCTACTTTTGTGCAGGTTAGTAACATAATTATGGTAGTATATTGCAGATGTTGCACTTATGGATTTGAAGTTTGAATCAACATGATCAAAGCTTGATATCTTTGTGTAGTATGGCTTCTTACAATTAAGACTCGAGTTTGCACAACACAAGTCATGTTTTACCATGGATAATACATCCAATGGATCGTATATCCTCTATTTCTTAATTTTCTTTGTGTTTGTTTTTTTTTTGAGGGGGGGGGAGGTGGAGATGAGGATGGAAGACTGGTTGCAATAATTTTGATTACATTTACAAAGATCTTATACATGCACTCAAATTTCAAATAATGTTGTTCCGATCAAGAGGAAGTCAGTAATAGTGTTTAACAGGTGAAAGCTCATCCCAAGGGGGCAAAAGATGGGCGACTTATAAGTGTGAGACAATATTGCATGCATTGGGAGATTTCATTTTCTTTTTCTTTTTTGAAAGAGGTATGTATTATAAAAGACAACACGTTATGTCGAACGTCTGACTTCAATAACATATTAAATCTGGTCCCCGTAGAAATTAAAAGTTGCTGGCTTTGATGCTGGTATAAAAAAAAAAAAAAATGAGGAGTAACGGATAATTTATTATGAGTATATGATTGCACATGATTGCGTCATTACATAACCAAGACAGCTGTTTTGAAATATTCTTTAAAAAGGACAAATATATTGATTAATCTCTAATAAAATTGGTCCAACTTTTCCATGATTAGGACTCCCTTATAAATCCTTTTCTTATGTTTTCATAGCTACCTCAAAGATTTAAAAGCTACATTCATGTCAGCGTTCCTGTTCAGTTGGTTAAAGTGGAGCCATGTAGGATAGCGGAATCTAATCCACAGTCAAATCGATACCATGGCCTCCCCAAACCAGACTCTAGGCGAAATCCACCAGCTTCGACTTGCACCTTTAGTTTGTCTATCTGAGCATAATAGAAAAAAAAAAAGATGTAGTTATGACCCCAGTTAGTCAATTTCCTCTTTAAAGGCATTGTTTGCCATTCGCAGATGGAACAAAAACCCAGGTTTAGTGCTTTCAAACAGATCTGAAATGTTCATGAGTTTGGGGTAGAAACAACCAGTGTAAAAAAAAAGTTTATAAGTATAATTAATATTAAGTATTGTTAAATATACAAAATGTGAAAAATAGTTATAATAAGATTGTTTCGAGACTAAACCGTCTGCAGTTATGGTTTAGTGAGAAAATAGTGATATCTCCTTATATTTTAGGTTTTATTGCAGAATTTTTATGCTGTAGGATGACCTACACAAATATATGCATCAAATGTGATAACTTGAGCATTTTTTAAATCACTGCTCCCAGTGGTAAACAATACCTTTAAAGTTGAAAAGATAAGGAAAATGACAAGGACGATGATCTGAAATTAACCTTGCGTTTACTCTGCAGATATGCGAGATACAGGGTCTGTGTGTATATATAATGTATAAATGTATGTGTGTTGATTATGTGTCAATTATCTATCTAAAAGGTCAGAATTTTCCACATTTGAAACTGCATAGAATTCAACGATGAAATAGTCGTCTGAATAGATCTTCAGCCTATGTTGATACAATTAAAGAGAGATCATGACCGGGCGTCAGTATTGCGCACTGTTTTTGATTATTCAAGACGAATATTGATATTCCTTCGGGGAGAATTAGAAAGGGGAATCTTGTTGAGAGGGGAAGGTGACAGAGTGGTAGATAAACAGATCCAGTTAAACAATACTTCAGATCGTGATTAAAGTGCTTCCAGAAAGGAGGAGTGTGGGAATATATAGCTGAAGTTAATTGATTAGATGTGACAGATTTCCCTTTTTTAATGAGATCTCGTTTGAAAGCAATTGCAAACGTTCAAGCAACAGGTGTTTCCCTCCTAGTGATATACCTATAGGGATGATTAAGTTTCCTGTTGAAACTATGGCTACAGGCACATGCACACACACACAAAGTACACCCACCACACACCAACCACTCACACTTCATCTAGAACCAATTTCACTGTATTCATATCTGCAGTCTTTAAAAACAAAACAAGAACAGAAGTAAAATTTGCATTCACATCTGATATTGATTGCATCTTGAAAATGTAAGGATATTCACAAAATTGTAGAATGTAAATCCGTAAAAGAAAAATAAAATCTGCATTCACACCTAATAAGCATTACATTTTTGAAAACGTAATGATGTTCACAAATTTTGTAAAATGTTTGACCGTACATAGAAACGTTTATCGTAAGGACATAATAAACAATACGTGTTTAAAAGATTTCATACACACGGTAAAATATTCAAGAGAAACCACTTAAATTATACTACACTTTTATTACTACCATCTCGCTTCTACATAGAACTTCATACCACCCCCTTCTCTTAATGTCGCCTCATTTTAAACGTTGGCAAGCTTTAGATCTCATACGCTTATGTTGACGCTCCTTTTATGAGTTGGACAATAGAACAGCTGTCTCGACGTGCATAATGTGCTGAACAACATTTCTTTTCTTTTTTTGCCTGCTGTTTGCCGCGTTTTAGGATTAACGTCGGGGATCTAAAGCTTGCTATTAATCCATCAAGTAATACATGCCCTCAAGCACATAAACGATTTACCCCATCCACTCACGTTCTCGTACACATTTAAATCATGTCCTTCAAAGTCACTCACATATAAATCTCAATTGTCTAGAAAAGGTACCTCTTGCAAATATAAAGAAAACATGATAAAGTAAATATTGAATTGATTTCTGCAATCCGATGTTAAAGTGCAGGACCACCCGCTTCCAAACAAGGCCAGTGATAGTTGCTTCAGCAAGCAACCAGTCTTCTTTTAATGAGTAAAGAACGAAATAAACAAGGTCATCTGTGCGATGACGGCATAAAGTGACCTCAATATACCTGTCCATTTAAATCACCCTTTTCGTACCTTTCATTTAAATCTCGTATCATGCATACCCAGGCACACACGCACGCACACATACACACACACACACACACACACACACACGGTTCACCCTGCTCTCGGTGATCATCTATCCTTTCAGCACCGGGATGAACGTAAACAGAAATAACCTAATTATTGATTAGCACCTGAATGATTACTTCGTTCACATCTAACACTGACAGCTAGATAGTGTAGGCTATATCCAAGGCCAATGTTTGTGGAGACAAACTATCAATTTTTCAAGTGTTTCTTTCGTTCTGTCCAGATGAGAAATAATTAACGACGCGCCCATTAGTCAAATTAGGGGAAATATCTTCTTATGATGATTAGGCATGTTAGGTCAGATCGGCAATAAATTCATCTGCAGTACCATCTCTCCGATGACTTATGCTAGTGGCCTGACTGGAGATTGCATCTGCGCGTGCGTTTAAGATGTCTATTTCAAAGCTCAAGAACAATAATTTGTCTCTCCCTTGCCTGACAACTAGCCATGTCATATAACATTTTGATTTAAAAAAGAATGTCAGGTATAATTTGTAAGAATAGGCTCCAAGGCGACATTCGCACAAGATGGTCAATTTTTTCCCGATGACTTGCTTGATTAAAAGAGATACACAGGTCAGCTGCATCTGGAAAATATCTATCAATACATGACATCCTGTTTAATGCATCTTATCATGCTTTGTCAGTCAAGGCAATTGCTAGAATTCGAAATGTTGAGATTTGAATAGAAATTAGATTACACGTAAAAAGTTTTATTGAAAGGTTTACGACGGTAGAACGGTACGCCTCAGCATCACATGTCACACGCCCGTGCTGTCATAGATACAATGTAGTATAATCTTTATAACACATTCGGTCAACACCTGTTTGAACTATCATCGCTAATTGCAATAACGGTAAGGACAGAGTCATTGTTTTCCCGTCTGATTACGACCTTCAATATAATGTGAATGAATAAGCATGACTGCTAATCGATTGTCTGACAGAACAAAAAAAAAAACAAAACGGACAAGCGCATGAAGGAAGAGCGATTAAACTATGTGGAGGTAAACATTATCTTCCGCAGTCAATATCGTAAAGAGAACGGCAAGGAGAGGGGGGGGGGGGGGAGGAGTGGAAACCGTAGATTATAGCCAGAGATGTACTGAATGAATTCCGACACTAGACAACAGTGTGTTATACGTTAATTAATTTAACAATCACAAAATAATATGAATGAATGACTATATAGTATAGATAATTGAACTAAATAAGATACATGAAAAAAAAACGACGTCAACAAAATTGTGGTTTTCTTCAAGGATCGTCTTCAATATTGTCAAAACTGGATTTTTTTTTTTGTCATGTATATCAAAGATTATCATTTTTCGTATAAGTTTACCAATATGTTGTGCAATAAAGTGTAGACAGGTGACTTTCAAGCTCCAGATATCGAAGACCGCACCGTACTCCCTAAGCAAGCTCCAATAAACTTTCTATAAGTAAATTTCGTCTATTTTTACTTCATGCGCAGGTGGAATTTCTTCCGCTAAATTCTTCACATAATGAAATTAGAATTTGCTGCAATCAAATAATCGGAACCAAAGCTTTCGCAATAATTGCATCGGGCAAGTAGAGTATTCGGCCATCGATCTCTCAATATAGAAGTCATATAGCACACAAATGAAATGAAACGGTACGGCAAGTGATGATTAAGGCCGTCCAAGATTCCCAAATTCGCGCTGCCACTATTTAATTGATCTAATTACGTCACTCACTGTCTTGTCAAACACATATCCCTGTGCACTCTGTATTATTGTTAGACATCATACTAAACACAAAGTACATACATACGTCTTCTATACGATTATAAATTCAAAGAATTCTTCTTCTTTTTTCGTCTGTCCTTCATTTGAACTCTTAGGTTGAGGATGTCTGAAGAAAGAGGGACAAAGGAAATAAAACTAAGCAAATATTACAAGAAATCTCTTTTCATAGTCGATTTCAGAGTGGTGAAATACCATTAGGGTTGCACTTCAAATAGAATTATATCCGTGCTCTTTCTCTCCTATCTCTCCCTCGCTCTCCGTAATCAGTTTTGATTTCAATTCTATGTTGTCAATCAACGTAGGACGGAATATCGAATTTATTCAATCACTGTCAAAGTTTCTTGAGTCTCCTGTGACAAAAATGGAATAAAAATGAGTAAATTGCTTATTCCTCTTCCGTCGCTCCTCATACAATGCTGTCCACGGAGACATGATTACACATGATTTTAACACAGAATATAGCTAAATTTCATGTTTCAGTTGTTGCTATCTTTATTGTGTTTTGAAACCAACACCCCTCCCAACGCATGGCGTCCAAAGAATAATCAGGGTTGACTTTCTCGTCCCCTCTTCGATCGTGGCATCAAATGTTCTCGATTGAATTCATTATACATCTAATTATTTCGCAGGAATAGGTAAATGCCAGTACATGGACGTTGTAATGTCATGCACGTCATAAAGGAGCAACGGATTACCACACGCGAGAAAGACGGGGGGGGGGGGGGAGAAGGAGTGAAAGGGAGAAAGACAGAGAGAGTTTGGAATGGCTGAACAATGCTAAAGGAGTGGATGATAAGTGTGAAGAGAGAGAGAGAGAGAGAGAGAGAGAGAGAGGAGAAGGAAAATATTGTATGCAGGGTTAGCTTTGGACAATGTTGGAGCTGCAGCAGAGACAGATAGTCTGAGATATGAGGCAAATATTTTTGTCTCAGATTCTTCGGATACTTATAATGTAATATAGCTATTGCAATGGTATCATTATGCCTTTTTTGACCTGACATAAAATGGACAAAACGATTCTTGTTTGTCATTTAGGAAAACACGATTTGGAAGCAAATTGTACGGCTGTCTCGTCCCCTATTTTCCACTCCCCCGCTCCCCTCACCCCCCCCCCCCTCCCGAAAAAGAGGGAAAAACAAAGGAAACACTAAAACACAAACGCAAAAGCAAAACCAAAATAAGTAAATGAAGTGTGAATTCATTTCAGGCAAATCAAAAGATTCATACGCAAATTATAGTATAACCTCTAAAGTCTATTCTTTTGATGTACCATACAGTCATAAACTGTCAACTTTAAAGCGAAGTATTCAATAACCTTTCTATAAGTTCCTTCAAGTTTTTTACTGATATCTCGCTTCAGTTTCGCTGATATCATCAATACGGCATGCTTTTTGAAGTATACTAGAATAAACTGATCGCTTATCAGATTAAAATACAATTCTTCATGACATATTTAGTAGATTGCTGTTTACATGTACTTTACGATGAAAAAGAAAGAAAATCTTATTCCTGCATTTTGAATGAATTAGAACAATAACGACACTGTCTTCACTGGTCTTCCTTATGAATAGGAAATATTGTATGATGGGGTTGTGAGGCCACGTGCTGGCTATAATACGCCCAACAAGCGTAGTGGGTGCAGCATAAATTGGGACGGATTTTACGAGGTAAATACGCATATAGAATGCTTACATTAGAGCGGCAGGTCCTTTATCGAAAGCCATTTAGACGAGCTGTGGCATTCATTTAAATCCATGAATCAACATTGATGAGGAGGGTAGGAAGCTTGCGGTGAAATAAGATTGTCCCTCGCCCTGATGTCATGATCAATTTATTTCGTTTTTCCCCTCACAGATTAGTCCACGAAGATATTGATTGTATGAATAGTGGACTGATTCGAGGCATGTGTTGATGATTGAGTACGAGTCTATGTCCTTTCGGTGCAAACATCTCGAATTTCCGTGATCAATGGTGACCACATAAATCTTTATTCTAGTAGATTTTAATGAGGATAACGCCAGGGCCTACAGGTAAATGCCGTGAGTATTAAGACACTACATGATAAATGTCAGCTCAAATTTTCAATAATTTTATTCCATACTCATTATATAGTTCCGAATAGGAATAAAACAACGAAATCTAAAGGGGTTGAATAGTCCAATTTAACGCATACCTTAAACTTGAATTTTCGGGGTAAGAGTGGCAGCATAACATTCATGTCCACTGCTGACTATGCATGACTTAATAGCTTTAGTGTGTTTGTGCTTCAGTGAGTGCCCTACAATCCCACATCCCTAATTTCATTACACGATGTTTCCCTAAATCACATTTCCGTAATGTCAGTACGCGTCACAGAACATACGAATAGGGCATTCGGTTTAGCATTGAAGACATCATTCAGACGATTGCCAAAAAGAAAAGCATTGCTCTGTCCTTTTTCATTGCTTATTTTGCTGACAAGAAAAAAAAAAAGTCATATTAGGAGAACATCTGAAGGATGTGCTGTCCACAGGAAGATTCGTCATCAATACTATTGTAGAGTCAATCTGTCAACTGCAGCCGCTCAACGGAACACAGAAGTCTATATAGTCGCTATTTTTGCCTGATTTCTTGTTTAAAAAGTTTACTCCATCATGCGTGTCTGTCTTTCATATTATAAGTCCTATGTTCTGTCGATAAAGATCACGTCATATATCATTATCTACATTATTCATACTGCAGAAGGAATGGCGACGAACACAACGGACTTTGAGGTTTGGCTCAGCAACGGCACGGTCGCCAACGACAATCCCCCGTCATCCCCGCGATGCAAGTGGCCGGCTCCCCATCCCGTTTGGCCGGATGCCTTTGCCACGTGGGGTGCCTTGTGGACGGTGCACGTGGTGACTTTCACCATAGCGTTCGCCTCCCTGGCCACCTTTTCCTGCGGTATGCTCTCAATGCTGATATGGAGGCGATGCAAGAGCGGAGAGAGAGGCGAGCAGGTCACCTCGCAACGGCTGTCAAGTCTCCGAATTGCCCTCCATTCCCTGGTATTCGTCGCAACGGGCGCGAGGACAATGTCCATCGGGATTGACCCCTATGGGACAAGAAAGATCCTGGTGTGTCCATCTGGGGTCATTCTCTGGTCTCTCGGTTGGCCATCCCTGGTGTCTTCATTCAGCATCCTTCTCCTGCTGCTACTCGAAACAACGCGATTGTCTCTAGCGCCCCCTCGCATACAGCGCCCGTCCGTTCTCTGCGCCATCATCAGCGTCAGTCTCGGTTACGTCATCTTCTCCGATTTCCTGGTAGCTTATAACAACTCTGCAAAGTACGCCATCACCGTCTGTCAGTTGCTGTTCATCCTCTGGGGCATCCTTCTTTTCGTCGGCTTCATGCTGGTCTGGTGGAAAATCAAAAGCAACCTGATGGCGAGCAGCAGCGGGCAAACAACGACGTCCGACCAGCGAAACTCTGGTGATGACTCAAAGATGCGGCGGCTAAACACCATTATCTTCACCAGCGCTGCCATAGGTGCTTGTCTGACCACAGGCAATCTCTACTGGACCTCGTCGATTCTGGACAAGTCCTTCCGGCCATCAGCCCTCCGACCCTGGCCCTGGTTGGCCTTTAATACCTGTCAGAGGTTTCTGGAAGTTTCCATCAGCGCCATGATATTGGTGACTGTTTCAAAGAGCAGCAAGACTAACAAAGTGGAAGCAGCTGATAGAAGCGTCGGAATAACGACGAATCAAGTCGGGACAGCGTAGCGTCATCGCAAGAACTCTTGACCCTTGCAATAGTTTCCTTCCGGGGTCACAGAAAAGCGTTCTAGAGCATGATCTCTCGCTTTTGCAGTTAAAATGTTTGGCACACATGTGATTGTGATGAAACTGTCCTATCGGTCATAATCTGTAACATTTGCTTGCATCACAAATCATCGCAACCCAAGCTAAAATCGATGACAGACAAATTGATAAAGAGATAGATAAAACAGATGAAACAGCAGCAAGTCTAACAGCTTTGACAAGCAATATCACTGCACAATACTGCCACTGTCGGCCATGTTTACCGCGCCACTGTGAAGTGTCTATTAGTACGACGAAGATCTTAATATCTTGAGCACAGTATTAGAATAAGAACGCCTGCTTGCATTAATGCATTTATTTAAAAGGGTTATGTGAATGACCTTGCTACATATTATTTTGTCTTGTTATGTGCACGGAGTTATGCAAATTCTTTTCATTTATAGCACCGAATTTATGATAGCACTATATGGCGATAAAAGATTTGTAATATCATGTTTGCTTGGTGGTTTTCGTTTAGTTGCCTCCAGATACGGACTGCAGAGATAGCTTATAATCAATGATAATTGAAATACATTTTTTTTTTTCACTTTGCATATTTTGTGTTTCTTTTCACTCACTTTTCACAGGCCTTCTCGGCAAGTTTACGTTAAGAGTGATGAATTCTATTCAGAAGCTCTTCTGTTATATATTTTCTGAAAGTGGCAAGGAGTTCGACTTTCTCGTCATGACGGAACAAAGACAAACAAGCAAACAAACAAACAAACAATCATAGAATCTTTGTGACGTATCATGTATATTAAGCGCCGAAGGAAGCGTCGTCGTGTTTTGTCTACATTTCGTTACAGCATATAATTACTTTGATGTTTTGCACAAAAATACAGATGAATACGAAAAAAAAACTACATGTACATCTATCCATTTGTGTGTTGTTGTTGTTGTTGTTGGTTTGTTTTTTTTTTGTCATTGCATATCTCTCCACAGGATAATCTGTAGGCATTAATTGCCTAAATTTTAACAAGATACATTTCAATCATAAAGGCTCTAGTGATCCAACAAGTCAATTTGCACTTCAATACAACTGAACACACATCTTCATTTGAGAGAGGCAGGTCTCATCAGGGAAATCATTTTAAAGAAATATCGATCAATCCATGGTCACAGATATTTAGTTCGTCCAATAAACTGTATCGTCAGGTAATCAGAAATAACCGTGTTCTTCATCATCATTATCATAATTAAATGATCATTGCCATAACTTTTTTCTCCCCTCAAAGGAGCTTTTTTTTTCACTTTATCGCAACAGCATATTTATATAT
This sequence comes from Diadema setosum, assembly GCF_964275005.1. NCBI lineage: Eukaryota > Metazoa > Echinodermata > Echinoidea > Diadematoida > Diadematidae > Diadema > Diadema setosum. The sequence goes on from NC_092697.1 coordinate 3,073,205, forward strand.
TTAAAAAAAAAAACAATGTAAGGGTTGATATGTGAGCTAAAAATATCCACTTTCAATAATTCCATCAACTTCGTGCTGGAAGTGCTTTTCATGATCTCATCGAAATTAACAACTATGAACGGTATAATGCACACAAGATAATGTTTGAGGGATTAGACTAGCAATCGGTGACCCAGAGAATCCAATATCAATATTGTGTCCTTGTACATAAAGTTGTCAATGGACTGACCCCAACGTATTTGCAATCTTTAATAGCAAAACTACCCCACAGTATAATAATCTAGATAATCTAGATGTATATGTCTATATTAGGTTTATTCCTTCCTGCTCCATCTATTAAAGGACAAGTTCACCTTCATTAACATAAGGATTGAGAGAATGCAGCAATATTAATAGAACACATTAGTGAAAGTTTGAGGAAAATTGGACAATCGATGCAAAAGTTATGAATTTCTAAAATTTTTGTGTTGGAACCGCTGGATGAGGAGACTACTAAGGCTCATGATGCCATAATAACAGTATAAAGAAAATGTAAAGAAAATTCAACATATTTTCACTTTTTTCGCATAATAAAAGAGCACTTGACTTGCCTCTTTCTAAAGGCAATGGGAATAATATTACCCATAAACAGTATGTCAGTAACGAGTCAAGGGAATGTGTACTTTTTTTAAAAGATGAAATTTTGTGAAATTCTCTTTATATTTTCCTTATATTGTTGTACGCATGTGACATCATACCCTGCAGTAGTCTTCTCATCCAACGGTTCCAACATAAAAATTTTAAAAATTCATAAGTTTTGCATCGATTGTCCAATTTTCCTCAAACTTTCAATGATGTGCTCTCCTAATATTGCTACATTCTCTCAATCCTTATGTCTATGAAGGTGAACTTGTCCTTTAAACATGTAATTCCTCACTACTGCACAAAATGCGCAAATGCTGCAGAAATCAAATAAGACAATGTAAAACATGAAAATGAGCCAAATAACTGTCTGAACGTGAGGTCAGAGGGTCGTGCAATACTACAGCTTTGCTTGGGAGTTGTTGTTTTTGTTTTTTCTGTGGGCGTGGCGATTGGGGTTTAGACAAGATCAGTTTTGATGATTAATGGTATGCTGTCATTTCTTGCGATAATTTTCTCTGATTACTTCATGCAATTATGCTAAAAGGATATTCTTCTCTTAAATAAAAGTCAGTCACGACAGTATTTCATGCCGGGGGCTTTAAAAACTACCGGAGATACTTAGATGCCCAAGGAACATGTTTATTACAAACAACCACCCCCCGCTCCACACCCAATCTCGCCTCCCACTTTTTGCCGTGAACTCCTGAAAGAGTGCCTCGTATGTAAGCATTTTCTGGTAATGCTACAATGAAATCTAATTCCTTGATACGCATATATACAGTCGTCATGCAGGAGAAGGGTCAAATGAATAATTATTCCAGTTATCTTCCGCATTTGCTTTAATTGGAGAAATGAAAAGGATGTCTTCAGTTTTGTTTTGGGTTTTTTTTTTTCCATGAAAAGTGTGATATCTGTAAAAGTCTCTGAACTTTGGATATCATCTACAGTTCTCTCATTACCTTGATGTTCACAAGGTTCACATCGATCTTTTTCTTAACTCGGAAGCTAGCAATATCTATAAAGGTTTTAATTCATTCGAAACGAGGATGGACATGTACCCCGTATGATAAACGCTATTATAGGTTGAGCACTGTCTGCGGATTTACCTGATTAATTGGATGCAGCCTATAGTTCATTAACCAGGTGATGGCAAAACGACATCTTTGTATAGCTATCGCCCCGTCAACCAATAGGTGACAGTATGAAAGACTGCACCGATACTGCTTTTCATTACGACTTCAGGCAGTTTCCTCTTGATTTTTCTCGCTCATGTGGGGACACGCAACTCATAGTGCAAGGACAAAGTGTCAGCATGGTAGGAATGTTTGCCTACCAAATAGCCAGACATGTGACTGCCGAATACGTCTAATCACAGATATGGTGACATTGCCCGCGGATTACCGACAGATGGGCGCATTCCCATATTAACAGAGATTAAAATAGCAATTAAACGATAATCTAGATACACAGAATCTTTGTTCCGCTTTGACGTAATCAAAAACAATTCATTCATCTTGCTTGTATATAGGCCAAATATAGAACAGACCCATGTCATCGCTATTACAAATGGCTGCGATATTATCTATGGCATGTTGATGTTCTCAAACAGTTTGTTTCTCATTTTATTTTTATCAAGAGGCACGTTAATGAGTACATAAAACTCCAGACGCATTTATCCAATTAATCAATGATAAAATTCATACATTCAAAATAAAGCATGAATAGAACGCACTTTTATTGAAATATTCCAATCTTCTGAGCAATCGAGGACTAAAACCCTGTGTCTAGGGTTTATACGAGGCTTGTCATGCATAGGAATACTCAATTTACGTAATCCACGTGCTACATGGAAAAGTTTGATTATTCTTGAATGATAAATTGAATTACTTATGACAACGTAGTAGGGATAGAAATGAAAGAGAATAAAAGTATAATTTATACTTACTTTAAATGGCAGCCTCTCAACTCTCGGGCGTAGCCACCCCTGGAAAGTTAGCATAACAAGCTACTTTGTTATGCCGGAACTTACCAGAACTTACCGGAACTCTACAGGACCACTCCTTGAAGGTACCATCGGCATTGTGAACAAATTAACCCTAGTACTGTAGTAGATGCTGAAGCCACGCCCTATATTGACTACAGACTATCTCATATGCATCAATGAGTCAAACGAGCTACAACTTTACTCAAAGTTTGTTCACACTGGATATGAGTCTATGCATTAAGACGACTTGGCCATGAAGTAAAATTTACTTTTGTAATATAGTTTCAGATAACGTCACGGCAAGAAAAGTTGGAACATTTCGAGTGCTTGTGCGCGCGTCTGCGTGCGATGCATGTGAGCGTGTGTGTGGTTGCTTGCATTCACAAAGCGTTGTGATAAGTGAGAAATAATATTAAACATAACAATTGGCAAGCATGAAAGCTGGAATCTAATGATTTATCGGCTTTATCAGCATAGGTCCGTCGTCTTATTGCTTAGTCCCTTCGTCGCCAGCAACTAGGCAAGACTCGGAGTAGTCTATTGACGCCCTCAGTCGTGTCAAAACCATCATTTCGACGGCACTGTTCGTTCGGCTCGCATCACGTTGGAATCTTTCGTCCATCGCATCGCAGGAATCATGAAGACTGTTGGGTGTGTGTCTCTCCTCCTTCTTCTGGGAGCACTTGGTGAGATTTTGAGACCCTTCTTCTGGTGTTCTGGGATTTTTTTTTGTGTGTAATCATTTGCAGATGTATGTGTTCTCTTCTCAATACTTCCCCCGTCTCTTCTGAGGACACAAATGTATTTTGTAACTGTCTGAACTGTATCATTATCATTTTTGTATTTGATAATGCCATAATAACAACTATTCATCCGCTTGCAGCACGTGGCTTATCCTACCTCCAAATATGCATTAGAGGTGAATTTGCTAGATCCCCAAGTATTTTCTTTTTCTATGTTTTGGTCATTTGTTGTACCAGTGCTCCTCATCTTAACCTTTACACTAGATTTCAGTACTGGGACCTACGCTTAACAAGCTTGCCTAAAGTAGGTTCCATCATATTTCTTTAACGCTTATTTTCAGATTCCAACTTTCATAGATTGATCACTCTATGATCTATTTGTTTTGTGGAATATGAATAAATACACATACAAGTGCAATGCATTAGAGATAATAATAACAATATTGAATGGAATGATAATGGTCATCATGTTAGTAATAACAATAATGATAACAATAATCATAATGATACATTGAATTTGTAATGCTCCTTACCACGCTGAGTGCTGTAAGGGTACGAAATGTAAGCAAAGGGGTGTATGGCATAATTATTATGGGCAAGTAAGCCATGTACACCTGTCATCAGTGGTCAAGGTCAGAGAAGAAAACACGGACGGAATTAGAAACAGATTTTTACCCTAAAAACCAACAAAGGGCAGGTGTACATATCACTTCAATGTAGACACCATCAGCCTCCTCTTACCAAAATCTTGCTTGCTTATGAAATTATATTTTTTCATTATATTTGTAAACTGTATATTATGTGTTTTTATGGATATTCTAACGGAGAATACAATACAATCCAATCCAATGCAATGCAATTATTGTTGCCTGTAGTTGCTTATGATATGGGGATATGTCTTTTTTTTTTTGTGGGGGTCCTTTGTAATCATCATTACATTATATGATTACCGTTTTATTGAAAATGCCATTCTTTTGAGACATGATAGAAAGTGCCTTAATCAATGTTCATGGAATTCAGTTCTCTGAAATTAGTGATCACCACATCACTTAGGCCGAAGAAGGGAATTAAGAGGCCACTGTTGCACGGGAGTAGGTTTACAATGTCGCGATATTTCCGTATTAAACTGGCAACGAGAACGACCCTCGTGACTACACCTTTTCATGTGATTTCTTAGCACGTTCTGTCGAATGTGCGCAAATGCAGAACGTAGGTCAGTTCGGAGTGATGATCGGGTGCCTCCTGGACACACCCGTGATCAGAGCTGGGCTCGACTACGTTGGCTACGGGTGTTACTGCGGATTCGGCGGTGACGGAACCCCACTGGACGACACGGACAGGTAGGCCGTTAAAGAAAAACCCGACCGTTTTCTTGACCAAACTCTCTGGCCGCTCATATACCAGTAGCATGTTTCCCCATGCAGTTACCAATGTGACTCATTTCACTAAGCTTTTTACTTAGGTTTCGCCATATTGAATGCAATATTCAAGCTTCTTTGTTTTATCTTGTATAGTTGGTTTTATAGTTTTACTCTGTACAAACAATATTACATCAGTTTAACATTTCCTTCTGTACTTTCATATTATAATGAATTTGTTGTGTGGTGTACCGTTCATTTTGTAGTCACAAAGGTAGGGCAAATCGGAAGTAATGGACGGATTGTTAGATGTTAACAACACAGAGAAAGCAACATCGCTAATTACAAAATAGGCCTACAGTTCCATCCCTCGTTCATTTCTTCTCCTTTTTTATTTCACGAGAAGCACAGAGTAACTGTTACAACTGTAGTCGCTGAAATGGTGTTCAAAGCAATATGATAATTCTCGGTGTCGCCAATGCGCAGAAAACTTCTGCGCACGCTGAAAAAAGAAAAAATGTCTCAGATGCACTGTGGGATTCCTTGGTGCCATTGTCGCTTCCGGTTGTCTTGCGCGCGTGTGTCTTAGTTCCCATGCATTTCAATGCAATTTTCGTCTACTTTTCTTTTGTTGCTGCTTTTTTCTTCGGTTAGAATTCAACTAAGAAAGAGTTTAAAATTAGGCTTCAATGTACTGGTCACATGATGGAAAGCGAGGAAATCTTCAACAACAACAAAAAAATACCCTTTGATAAAGACGGAATGTGACCTGAGTTCATTTATGCCGTCAAAACCGGGGTAAGTTTGTCCCCTGAGCTATCCCATAATGCATCTAAGACGCTGCTCTGCGCACGACACCTAGGTACTGGCGATACCGAGAATTGATTAAAGGGATCGTATGGTTTGGGTTAAGACCTAATTTCATGTTTCTAAATTTTTTTTTTTTTTTGTGAGACAACGAGAAACCTCTTATGAACTATAAAAGAACATGTAATTCCCGGAGGAATTCACCGTTTATTTGATGAAAATTGGTTTTGAATTGGCCGAGATATCCATAACTGGGCGATCACTTTGTTATGCTTTGTTTTTAGATGTCCCAGTCATTCCAAAACCGAATTTCATCAAATAAACTTTTAATTTCTCTTAGAATTGTATGCTCTGTACTATTTCATACGTGGTTTCTTGGTATCTCGCAAAAGTTAAAAGTCTAATCTTCATCTCCACAATACTATACTATCCCTTTAAGGTCAATGATCGGCTCACTGTACTCGGACCCAACAACGGGGACAGTAATCCAAGATTCATGTATACAATGTATCTCTACAGGTGCTGCGAGACCCACGACCAATGTTACACCAGGGTGCAGACCAGCGACATGTGTCGGGGCTATTATCAGGCCTACACCATTCCCTACAAGTATCAGTCCAATAATTGCGGAACCGCAGAAGCAGACATCAAGTGCAGTAAGTGGACAAGTCGACATTCATTTTGGTGACGACTACTAGTAGCAGGGTGGAGGGAACATAATGAATGTTCGTTTCGAAAGGCCGTAAGTCCTGAGGTTTGCGCATACTGTGCATTTTTAACATCTCTCATAGTCCCGTCCATTATGGGTCTGCCAAAGTGATTTTAGAGTGTGTCAGCATAAACCCGAGACCTCGATTGATATTGCCCTACTCTTTGCTCATGTATTTAGATCAGTTGATTTAGGCTTTTTTCCCCCAATCACTCAGTCCCGAATTCACGCAGGTGGTACAATCTTTGTCCATGGTTTAAACCATGGACAAAGACCGTAGTTTTGTATGGGGCGCCAAGTGTCGCACGACCAATTTCGTTACGAAATCGGTCATTTCGTCGACGAAATAACTCATTTCGTAACGAAATAGACCATGCGACACTTGGCGCCCCATACAAAACTACGGCTTTGTCTCCATGGTTTAAACCATGGACAAAAATTGTAGGCCCTACCACCTTCGTGAATTCGGGCCAAAGAGCGTTTATTTGACATCGGGATACTTTCTAAACCAAAATAGCGCACTGTTTTGAGGGATCGTTATAATGAAGTCGTCTGATCAAGCCTGTACTGAGTTCCCTCCCTTTCCTTCCTCACAGTGGACGAAAGCGCGTATAGCGCTGACTACGCTTACACGCAGTGCGCAGTGGAGATGTGCAAATGTGACATGACTGGTTCCAAGTGCTTCCGGTCGGCCAGGTCGACTTACAACCCGGATCTCCGGCGCTACAGACAGTCAGACTGCATCTAAAGACTGTCCTCTTCAGCACGGATCCGAATCTGTCTGCCTACTCTTACCTGGACGGAACATTGATCTCACAAAGATTATCGCTTTGAACTCAATCAATGCAAGAGCGTTGATTTGACATCAGTGTGATTTCTGACCAAAAAAGTGCTCTATTTCGACGGATCCTATGAAACTATTTGAACAAGGGATAAAAAGAAATGGGTTTGCAAACTAGGTAATTATATAAGAGGCACTATCTACTCTTTTAATTTCCATTTCAAACGAAGTGATTGGCATTCAAATTTAAAAATGCATTGAGAATACTAGACAATGCGTCATTGCTAAATTGGTCTGAAAAGCGGTCAGTGTTCAGAAAAAAAAAAATGAGGCAAGAAACTATAACTAATGCCGTATTCATTACATCAGCGATGAATTCAGTTGCTTAATTTAAAAGCGATTTCTGAATAATAAACGAAAAACAAATGGAATCAAATCAATGGTTATATCATATTCTTCTTATGTGTCCCTTGGAGAGTGAAGAGAAAGCTAGCAACCAATTCTCTCTCAGTTAAAGATGAAAATTTATGACAAATTTGTGAAAAGCTGAAGTGATAGTTAATGCTCTAGTAGCAGACTCATTTACACCCTCTCTTTCTCTCATTTGATATATATATATATATATATATATATATATATATGTATATATATATGCGTGTATATGTTATAAACATAATCATAATCATTATGTTTATGCCGTTTAATTAACCAACTGAGTACCATAGTGCATAAAATAGCTTCTACTCATTGCGACGCTGATAAAGTATTTTATTAGAGAAACAAGAAGGAAATTGTGTCAAATCGGATATGATTACGTCATCGGTAAATCAACACAAAGACCAATCACACCTACATCACCTCGTCAAAAGTGGAGCACAAACTTTACAACCAGCCGTAACTGTCTTCAAATATTTCCTAGGAACAAAGCCAGCTTCACCTTCATAAACATAAAGATTGAGAGAATGCAGCAATATTAGTAAAATACATCAGTGAAAGTGTGAGGAAAATTGGGCAATCGATGCAAAAGTTATGAATCTTTAAAATTTTTTGTGTTGGAACCGCTGGATGAGGAGACTACTAAGGCTCGTGATGTCATATGAGTACAACAGTATAAAGAAAATGTAAAGAAAATTCAACATATTTTCACTTTTTTCGCATAATAAAAGAGCACTTGACTTGCCTCTTTCTAAAGGCAATGGGAGTGATATTACCCATAACATATGTCAGTAACGAGTCAAGGGAATGTGTACTTTTTTCAAAAGATGAAATTTTGTGAAATTCTCTTTATATTTTCCTTTATTGTTGTACGCATGTGACATCATACACTACAGTAGTCTTCTCATCCAGCGGTGACTGCACAAAAACTTCAAAAATTCATAACCTTTGAACGGATTGTCCGATTTTCCTCAAACTTTCAATGATGTATTCTACTAATATTGCTGCATTCTCTCAATCCTTATGATGATGAAGGTGACCTTGTCCTTTAAGTGATAATGCAATATTGATCACCATTCTGAAAGGTTTTCTGCTTTCAAACGTCCAAACTAAACACATCGATGAATGCACGAAATGCATATCGTAGCTCTGTATCTGTTGTGATTTAGTAACGGATGTCGCATTCGTACATCGGAATGAATGAACTTCAAGTGGTGGTTGCTGCTGAAGTAACAGTTTAATAGTAACAATTACAATTTCCGAATTTCATATCTGACAAACAGGAAAAATTGTGAGGGCATGATTATCATCATCATAATATTCATAGGAATAGAAATAAAAGAGAATAAAAATATTTACACTTGCGTTGAATGGTAGCTTTCGAGCGTAGCCATCTTGGTAAATGAGCATAACAAGTTTGTTTAACCCTCATAAAACCACTCCTTACAGGTACCATCGGCATTCTGAACACATTGGTCTCATGCGGCAGTGAATGACTTAGCAATGCCTGTACTGTAACTATACCGAACATCTCACTTCTATTAATAAGTCACATGAGCTTCAACTTTATTCAAAGTTCGTCACACTGGGGATCATACACCCATGCGTAACGACGACTTCGGCAGGAAGTAAAATTTACTTTACGTTTTAGATAACGTCATGAAAAGAAAAGTTGGAAGCTTCGAGCGTTTGTGAGCGTGTCTGCCTGAGAAGCGTGTGAACGTGAGTTTGTTTGCATTTACTAAGCGTTGTGATAAGTGAGAAATATTATCAGTCATAATAATATGGCAAGCATAACAGCTTGAAGCTAATGATTCATCGCGTTATCAGTGTCCGTCTGTCGTCTTGCTGGTAACAGTTGTGTCAAGATATTCATTTCGGCGGCACTGTTCACTTTGGAATCTTTCGCCCGTCGCATCGCAGCAAATCATGAAGACTGTTGGGTGTGTGTCTCTCCTCCTTCTTCTGGGAGCATTTGGTGAGATTTTGAGACCATTCATTCTTTTTAAAGGGGATGGCTAGTAACTGATCAGTGGGAATCAGTGGGAATGCTGGGGGATGATTGTTCCCATCCTTGTGCATTATATATCTATTGTGTGAAACTCATTTGCTTCAGAATGGTCTCATATTCAAGTAATGTGCAGTTCAATGTTTCCAGGTTAGCATGCCGGTACAGTGTCAGGGCGATCGTTAACGAACTTTAAAAGCTATGAAAAAGCTTTTGAAACAAAAGCCCACTGTTCCATGGGTGTAGGTCTACAATGTTTCGATTCTTCCATATTGAGTGGGCAATGTGAATGGCTCTCTTGTCTGTATTTTGCAAGTATTTTACTATTATTATTATTATTATTATTATCATTATTATTATTATTATTATCATTATTATCATTATTATTATTATTATTATCATTATTATCATTATCATTATTAGCGCGCTCTGTTGAGTGTGCGCAAACCCAGAATGTAGGTCAATTCTCAAATATGTACGCGTGCCTCCTGGACATGTCCGAGAAAAGAGCCGTGTACAATTACTTCGACTACGGGTGTTACTGCGGAATCGGTGGCGATGGAACCCCGCTGGACGACACGGACAGGTAGGCCTAAAACCCGATCGGGCTGCTCACATAGAGCGTTTACCCAGTTCCCATTTTAATTAATTCTTTATCAAAGATAACTGAATGACGACAAGGGGAAAAAAGAGCAATATGCCTCATTTTACATGATATAGGTATGTGGGTTTAGTGAATGCAAAAGAATGTTACTAGAACACATTGATGAGGTTTGAGGAAAACCTGACCATCTGCCTGCAGAACTATGATTTTTTTTTAAGTTTCTGTTGACACCCCTTGGTTGAAACCGATATCACTGGATACAAAAAGGTTGAATTTGTTGTTTGTTTGTTTTTTTATTGTTGTTGTTGTTGTCATAATGATGGTATGGATAGAGGCCTTTCAATGGTATGAAATCTATTTAAAAAAGAAAAACAAAAGGACAGACAATTAATCAAACCTTCCTTGTTTTATTTTATGCAGTTGAAAAAAAAAAGATACTACAATGTATATCGAGCGACAAACTGCTTCTTTATCTCCAAGTGATGATTTTGTTGTCATGGCTATTGGAGCGGTCACATTGTAATCAGAAAAGCAGGCATATCGGAGGTGATAAACGGATTGATAGAATTCCCTCAAAAAAAAAAATAATAACTCCTCAGACGTTTAACAAAAGGGAACATCGCTAATTAGAAAATATAATTACATCCCTACCTCATTTCTTCTCCTCTTTACGAAAAGCAAACGCTAACAGCGCTGATAATGGAAGCACTGTAATCGGACCCGGGTCAATTATCTATGGTTTTTGTACTTCTCGAAACAGGTGTTGCCAAACCCACGACCAATGTTACACGACGGTGCAGGCCAGTGACATGTGTCGGGGCTATTTCCAGACCTTCACAATTCCCTACAAGTACGAGTCCAGTAATTGCGGAACCGCAGAAGCAGACGTCAAGTGCAGTAAGTGGTCGACATTCATTTTGGGGATGAATATAGCCAGCAGGGAGGAGGGAACATATTGAATGTTTATTTCGAATGTTTTCATCTGAGGTTGTAAGTCTTAAGATGAGGGCTATGATCCTGAGGTTGGATCGTACTGTATATTTTTTAAGTCCCTTATATAGCACCATCATGCAGACCTGTAAGTCTCACGCCTACGGTGTGAGTCTAACTTTCCAACAACCCGTCTCACGCTCACCCGGCCAGCAATCATTTTCTCACAAACTAAAAACAAAGAAAAAAAAAACGCGGCAACTCTATCAATGATTGGGCGAGAAGCCCGCTTGAGCTGATCTGAGTAAGGTAAACTTTTTCCTTTTTCCTTTTTTTTTGGGGGGGGGGGGGGCTGGAGGGGGGGGGGGCTGGAGGGTACCTACAAGGCTGTATCTTACAACCATTTTCCTTTCCAAATGAATAATCCAAAGGTTTTTAAAATTGTGCCACCAATTAAGTCATGTCAGGCATATATTCTGTAGGCTCATTCACCCATGACCAAAATTGTGGCAAAATTTTCCAATGTCTTGCAGGACCACCTCCATCACAAAAAGATGAGAATTATACTATTATAAGATTGCATAAATAGGTCTGCGCCAAATTGCACAATTTCGGGGAATCCGCCCCACTCCCACCCCTTGCAGCCTTGTGTTGCTTCGCTAATTTGCAGTTTCTAGTTCACTCCCACCGTCTCCCAGCCAACTGAGAAACGTGGCATCTCTGCATTATGGGTCAGCCAAGTGATTTCAGACTGTCGCAGCATTTAATAACGCAAAGACCTCGTCGACATCACAGGGCAGCTTCGCTCAATGTTATTTCCGTATGCTTTGCTCATCGAGATTTGGACCAATAATTTTAAAGGTTTTCAACCAATTATGAATGACAATTATTTGAGATCGGGACCAATAATTCTAAGGGTTTTCAACCAATCACAAATGACATTTATTTGAGATCAGGATAGTTTTTAAACCAAAATAGCACACTATTTTGAGGGATTGTTCTCATGACGTTGTCTGGTCAAGTCTGTACTGAGTTCCCTCCCTTTCCTTACTCACAGTGGACGAGAGCGCGTATAGCCCTGACTACGCCTACGCGCAGTGCGCAGTGGAGATGTGCAAATGTGACATGGCTGGTTCCAAGTGCTTCCGGTCTACCAGATCGACTTACAACCGTGCCCTACGGGGCTACAATAAATCAGACTGCGTCTGAAGATTGTCCCCTTCTACACGATTCTATACGTCCGCCCGCTTTAGTCTGGACGGAACATTGATGATCTGGGGCCCGTTGCATAAAAGTTACTATTATTGTAACTTTGCCTTCCAATGGTAACTTCCATGGAATTCTTGATTTTGATTGGCTGTTGAGTATTGTTACCATGGTAGTTACCATTGATGGCAAAGTTACCCCAATAGCAACTTTTATGCAACGGGGCCCTGATGAAGATATTAACTTCGAATTTAATCGGTGCAAGAGGTTCAGTTAATCGGAGAAGCTCTTGAAACTATTTGGACTATGGGTACAAAAATGGGCTTGTAAACTAGGTACTGTAATCAAACAAGGAACACCGTGAAATCTTATAAATTCCATTCATTACGAAGTGATGGGTGTCCAGATTTGAAGATGCATTATGAATGCTAGATATCTATTTATATATATATTTATCATCAATAAACTCTATAACATGTAATGCGAAAAGCGGTCAGAGTTGGGGAAAAAATGATGTAAGAAACCATAAACATGCCGTTTTCATTAAGACCATGAATTCAATAATTGCTTGATTTAAAGTGATTTGTGTAAAACGGTAATAATAAAACAACGGAATCAAATGAATGGGTTTGTTTTGTTTTGTTTCGTTTTTTTCATGTGCCCATTGGAGAGTATAGCAGCTCTGGATAAAGGTCAAAATTTATGAGAAATTTGTGAACAGTTGAAGTTAGTTAATCCCCTTACAGCAGACTTGTTAATCCTCTCTCTCTCTCTCTCTCTCTCTCTCATCCACTTTTGTTACTTCGGAGAATTTGCACACAAGTGTATATGGAAAACCTAAATTTAATTTTGCGATAATTTCTATTCAAGCGGTTATCTGGAGTTGAAAAATTTTCACTGTAAATAACTCAAATTCTGTGCAGTGATGCTATAATAACTCGATTTTAGTCAAAAGCGGATCTAGCCCCTTTTTGCAAATAAGCTTTCTTCATATGCGTGTATATATATAGTTCAATATTTTCAATTTTTCGCACGTTGCTTCAGAATAAACATGGACAGTAAAAGACGACATGTGCATTATACGTCTAACCATTAAGTAATGTTACATGCATATCACCAAGAAGTGTCCACTTTCCAATTACTAATTTTGAGAGAGAAAATTTGTCAAACTTTCAGGTTTGCTGCCATCCGTGCCTTTTTAAAGATATAGTTGAGTCTGAAAAGGCGCCTCAGCCAAATAAGACAGAAATTAGGGAAACGGTTCTTTCGTCCGTGACGATGCACGATTAGGGAGTCGTTATCAGAACAGTAATCCTACTCGGGATGCACGTAATCAGATGGGGACGGTGATGGCGCACTTTTCCCTAGTACTTGATTTCATAATGATGTCTGTCTTTACATGTAGTAATCCAAGGTCTGCCAGGTTGGCGGACCGGAGAAAATTAGACTCATCAATGGGCCGAATGCATAAAACAAGCAATTGCTTGTAAGCAATTGCTTTAAGCAAAAGCACAAGCTTGTCTAGCAAAAGGTCTAGCTCAAGCAATTGCTTAAATCCATATGCATAACCTTTTGCTAGTGCTTATACCTTTTGCTTGTCCCGCACAAGCAATAAATTGCTTGCGTTTTCAACAAAAGGGACGTCACGCCTGATGTGCGAACACAAGAACAAAGGTGAGTGTGGCAGCATGCATTTGAAAGGGCATGCGTGTGCAGAAACATTTCCTGACATAGCAGAAGAGCTATGAAATGACACTCATAAATGCACACACAGACGCACACACACACACAACTATACACACACTCGTATTACTGGCTGATTCCCATCACTGCTTACAATAGCCCGCATCTGCCAGATCGCACGTGGAGAGACGTCTTCTTGCTCTCCACCGAAGTGAGACATCCTACCTGTTTTTCATCAAATTTTGCGTGCTAACCACTGGACATTCCCGTTGTTGAAATGAAATATTTCTTACTCTACTTAAGAGCAATTTCTTGTAGATTTATACCACTCCTTCACAATTGTTGTCTTTCTTCCATGAATATGAAAATGATACTTAAAAGGGAACGTCCCAGATAAGCAAAAGCTCAAGCTCATTTTACAGAGCTTGGAAAATCGTAAGCAATTCAAGTTTCAAGTTTCAAGTTTATTCAAAGTTTCCACAATACAAAAATTACATAAGAACAATAATATGTAACAAGGAATACATTGTTGAATATATGTAATTAAAACAAGATATGTAATTGCTAGCAAGAACTAGCAAAAGGTATGTTTTATATGCATACGTTTTTAAGCAAATGCTTGGTCTCTAAGCAATTTCTTGCGGACAGCAAGCAATTGCTTGTACTTGCTAGCAAGAGCTTCTGCTCGCAAGCAATTCCTTGTTTTTATGCATACGAATTCGAGTAAAAGGCTAGCACAAGTAATTGCTAGCGTTTAATGCATCCGGCCCACTGTGTTCCTCTGCACGGAAATCTTTAGTAAAAGGCGAAAAATTTATGCGTGTTGCAGAAAAGTCATAGTGAGTTAGAGAGCAATTTACATAATACTTGAATAGATAGCAAAAAATACGAGGATGGTTATAGCTTCTGACTTCATAATTTCGGACAGGTACACCCAGTCACCAGTTTATTAAGCTTTCAAAAAAAAAATTCCACATCATTTTAGAAAAAAATATTTATTCTATTTATATGTTTTCATAAAGCCTCTCTATCAGTATGGAAGGTGTGTTTACATTGCATGGTAACCACTTATCAGAATTATTCGTATTCGAAAATTTTTGATAATCGATCATGATTTCTTGCATGCTGTGTAGAGTGATTGAAACTGTCTAATTACCAACGGACAAAACAACTATCTATTGTATTCTATCAGATACAAAAAAAAAAAGTGAGAACACAGTTATAGAGCTTAACTACAAAATGTTATCAATCAATCTACCCACATGACCATATCAATTAGTTCGGAGTTCCTGACGTTTTCCAAACAGGTTTCGGTACTTTTTTAAATTGATAAATAACATTGATCGATTCACTATTATCGATTCACTATTCAAGAAAATAGCGCCTTCTACGAACAGCGTGTATGACTTCATCCTTCCTGCAACGTCAATAATACAGTATACAGTCAAACCTGTCTTAGCGCCCACCTTTCTATGGCGGTCACCTGCTTACAGCGGCCACTGAAAAATCCCTCGGACAAATTTGAATTGTTGTATTATGGACCCTTTATATAGCAGCCATATGCCTAACGCGGCCAGCGGCCGCTCATTTTGTATTTCATGGTGAATATTTACCTGCGTATAGCGACCACAAAAATTTAGCTGAACCGTTAAATCAGCCTTGTATACGATGCATTTTATGTTCATTGCGTGAATTCTACCGAGTCCTAGCTCAGTCACAATCATACCGACACGATTGACAAAATTAATGCAGCTCTTTGCCACGAAAAATGCTTCTTGCCATTAACTTGACTATATAGATTAGATCTAGGCTTCAGTAATACCGGCCTGAATTGATCCTAACAAAGGCATAGACAACTCCTAATAACAATAATGATAACAATAACAATGATACTAAAATGCTGACTAATTAGTGTTTAAGTTTATTTGAATAAGGACAATATGGTACTTGTCTGGGTATTGTCTGTTGTTTACGTAAGCTTCATACATCATCAATCTCCATCGAACTCAGCACTTGTGAACCCAGTTCATGCAAACCGGTACGAAACAGAGCAGTTCCTCAGGCCCAAATGTTGTTTTTAAAATCAAAAGAACAGAAGCAGGCAAAGAAAAAAAAAACAAAAACAATAAAATGAAGTGAATTGTACCCAAAAAAAATCCCATAATAGCGGCAAATGCAAACTTACTTGCTTGTTGTTGGTTTTTTTTTTTTAAGAATAACATGGAGTATTTTCTGCTATTATAAAACAGAAGTGTTGAAATTCAAAATGGCCACCATCCTGTCTATAGCGGACACTTCTATTGTTTCCCTTGGGTGGCCGCTCAGGTTTGACTGTATATATATATATATATCACATACAATACAGCGGAGAGTATGCATATGTCTATGCTTATGTAATATGTATATATGATTATATCTATATATACATATACATAATCATCTTTGATATATGCATATATATATATATATATATACATATATATATATGCATATATATACACTTGCATATAAAGTTTATTAATTGTGTATTTCATTTTATTGAAAAACTGAGAACCATACTACATAAAATAGCTTCCACTCATTGCGACACTGTTTAAGTATTTTATTAGAGAAACAAGACGGAAATTGTGTCAAATCGGATATGATCACGTCATCAGTAAATGAACGTTATGACCAACAACACCTGCAACGTGGAGCACAAACTAATTCACAACCAACCGTAAATGTTTTCAAATATTATTTGCAGGAACACAGCCACCAGGGCGTCACTTTAGAGAAAAAGCAATATCGATCTTCATTCTAACAAGTTTTCCGCTTTCAAATGTCCAAACGAAACACATTGACGAAAGCAAGAAATGCCTAGTAGCCTGTATTCGTTTTGGCAGTTAGTAGCGGATGTCACATTAACATACACCGAAAAGGAAGTACCCTTAGCGGTGCTTGTTGCTGAAGTGACAATTTCAATAGTATGAATAACAATTTTAGTGGTAACAATTGAGGTCGTATAGTAACACCAAATATGGAAGTAGTTGCAGTAATGTAGCAGCAGCAGCAACAGTAGCAATAAGCAATAACATCTAACTAATTAGTCAAAGAGGTTTTACATACGCTTTGTCCAAACAAAATCTAATACTTTTATTCTCGGTTTCTGTCTTCATATTGTGATTGGAATGGACTATTCGTACACTGAATTCCTTCCATTACCCAGGTCACCTGTCAACGCATTACATCTCACGTAGGTCAAGATCCACCTTACATCTAGTCTACATCAAGTACACCTGTTAACACTTCTTCTAGTAACAACGTGTATATCAGCTATGGACTATACGACGTTTAAGGCTATATGTACACTCTTTCTACAAAAGACAATCATTGCACCATCTAAAACACTGTAAACCATTGCAGATAAATGCTGTTAAAAGAAAACATTTGAATATTTGAATCACGCAGTTTTCATAGGTAAATAAAATTCAAAATTATGCAAATACCACACACATAATCAAGAAAAAAAAAGTTATGACTCACTTTCGTCGTTCATAGTCTTCGAGATGCAATAAGATTTTGTTACAAATACATCCACGTAGATTATGATAATTTCACAATAACAGCTAATGTCAAACACTGGTAAATACATGGGACATTACAGCACGGACTGTTGTCTATCATTCGTACAAACTAGACAGATTAGTAACGCTCACATCTAAGTGATATATGGATTAATGTGAGGTTAGTTTGTTCACAATTACGAAAGGAAGACATATTTTTATTTTCAATATCCATCAGACATGGTGGAATCAAAACTAGCGATCACGTCAGCAGTGCTAAAAAGGATCTACAAAGTAAAGCGTTGAAGTGGTTAATTTATATACAAGCACAAATATATCCACAAAAGAACCTGCTTTCTGCAACGCAGTTTATAATACCATGTTACATGTAACACGGTAATAGTTGATATCAACAAATATCATTTGAAAAAAATAAATACTGCTCGATGATATATCATGGAATCATATATTATTGATAATATATCAATAACATATTCTTTCGCTCAGCAATATCTCGGGTTCTAAAACGTATATGTTGAATAGCTATCACATCAAAATTTCTTCGTATAAGCTACTTTGTAACGAGATTCTACATCCGAAACAGAAAAGAAAGAAAATGATCCTTAAAACCCGAATCCAGATCTGGCAGACTATCAGATCAAGAATAGGAAAATGTTTCTTTACGACTAATCGACACAAAGAACAATGTTATTTTCGTGTGTATAAATGGTAAAAGAAGCGAGGGCTATTAAGTGTAGGACAAAATATTCAACATTAGAAGTAATTTACCCGAGATATCAGAATAAACACGTTGCAGCTAAATATCATGTCTGTATTTTTTTGTTTTTGTTTTGTTTTTTTCTATAAAAACGAGCATGCTGCTTTGGTGGTTAGGAAACACTGTCTCGCCAACAATTGAAAAGCTCATCCTTTCACTCATTGCAGCATTTAAACTTTGCCATAATTTTCAGAATCAAAACTGTACACTTCACGAAACTAAATTTTACAGAAATATAACACTTTTCCGATTCACCGCTAGATATGAATGACGATGCAGGAAATCACTAAATTAGCCTAAGTCATGCCATACTTTCAAACATGTGCATAATGATTTATCCTTCAGTATAAACCAAGAATTACAATTCGGGATGACCTTCTGTAAGAGTCGATCACATCTGTATACTATCATGATTTTGGTGGTAGCAAAAATTATTGCAACACACCGCGAAATGAATACTTTTTTTCTCCAAAATTCAAATCTATGTATTGAAGAACATTCGGCACCGCAAGCACTGGCTAGTGAGAAAAACGTCATTTATGCCAAAAACATTCACAGCAGCGATTGCAAAGTGTCTTTGTTTACATTGTCCAGATATCTCTTTAGCCGGGTGTTGAAGTTTTCTTGAGAATTTTTTGACAGGACGACACATCTGTTGAGTGTGATTTCAGTCTTAAAAGCGATCGGTCAATGAAGAGATAAGATACCTGACTAATAACTTAGAAATAAACAGCGACCTGGTTACCATTAAGTCAGCATACTTTAGAAGTTAAGTAACTACAGTGAAAAAGGAGTATTGAATTACAAACTGTACCAAAAAGACATTCTTCTGAGCCATTCCACCCTTATGTAGACTACAAGATTATGAAAGATAAAAAAAGCAACTAAGACTTTCTGAAATCACGACATTTAAGACATTATACAAAGGGTATACAGACCAAGACATACTAACTAAACATACTTTCTTCAGTGTGCCGAGATGAATCCGACTTCAGAGCATTATAACTTATGGCGGCCATAACTGGGGTCTTCCAGAGAAGAACAAAAGCATTTTCAATGGGTTATGCAGTGAGCCAGGTGCGTTGCTATGTCAGTGCATAAATTACCTTATGTTAGGCATACTCAAAATTAAAGCCACCTGTTGGAAATTACCATAAAGACAGTACCCAAACTGAATTGGTCTATAATAACTACTTTTAATGATTAGAGAAGTGGCTGTGCACAATGTAAACACAGATGGCTGTAACCATGGTAACAGGGAATGAGTCCGCCACCTTCTTCCTAGGATATTATTGCTGTGTACTGAGGTTTAGCAACATTTTCCTCTTTCTTTGGAGTGGGAGTGGGATCTTAAGCTGACTTTTGACACAATGATAACATTCAAACACTACTTCTACCATTACTACCATCACGCGAAAACTTTATGCGTATAAATCCTTTAACTACTAGAGTGGTAGTATTGAAACATAAAGTCCAATTAAAAAAAAAAATCAATGCCTTGTCATTGGTCAGTATCAGATACAAAAACACCTCTTCTCTTGTATTGGCCACGCCTTGTACACGTTGAACTAAATCATCCCAGATCGATTTTGCACAAGTAAATATCGAGTCAATTGAAATGCAAAAGCGAAAGCTTTAAAAGTTTCATACTCGCCAAGATAAACTTAATACTTTACACACTCATCAGGTTTCCTAACATGATAATCCGCATTCCAATAGACAGCATCATACAACCAAATGCTTGTTGGATAGCGAGGAAACCATAATGCATATATTTTGTTCATGTATTCAAATATTATATGGAATAAGTTTGAGCGATGGCTACTCTTAAAGATAGATAAACAAATTGTATTTACAAACCAACGTAAGCTATTTGGACTTTATGGTTTCAACAACAGTGCATTAAATTGTATGATGATTGTTATAAGAAGAGAATTTTTCTCCGCGAAATTAAAAAAAAAAAAGTTCCGTCATTCGAACACATAATATCTGAAATAAAATGTTATTTTGAGATGGAAAATGTATAAGTCAAATGATTTGTAGAGAAAAGAATTTTGTGAAAAAATGGGCTTTATTTATTAAGTGTTTTTGAACATTTAATCAAAGTTATACAATACCAAAAGTGTCTTTAGGGTTGCTTCTGCCAATGAAAAAAGAATAATATAAATTATGTGTTGTAAAAATAGTTAAATAAATTTTGTTATTATATGTTTAAGTGTAGTAGGTCACTTTCTGTCGATGATTGAATTATTATATAATTCTCATTCTGTTTTGTATTGAAAAATTATTTGTAAATGTCAATTTCTGAATATGTGTATAAATAAAACACCCTGTGGAAGGGGGAAAAATGTTGTTGGATGCCCTGGCGCCATAACGATGTACATGGAAAGTGAAGGTGCAATAGGCTCATATTTCAAGAGATATCAGATTATGATACGCAAGGACAAGTGTGTTATTGTCTGGACTCCTATTCATGAAATGCTTTTGGGAAAACTCGTTATGGGAATTACACCTGCTTCGGCATTTACAACGAAGGTTTACTTTCCAAGATTTTATAAATGGAAAGAAAGAGGGGATAAATATTGTGGATGACTAAATGGGAAAAACGTTTGATAGAGATTTTGAAGACGAGTATACAGTCAACCTCGCCTTGTTCGACCTCGCAAAAGTTGAAAATTTGGCTAAGTCGAAGAAAAATTGTGGATGTTTTCATTATATTGCATAAGTCGAAATTCACACTAGTCGAAGGATTTTCTCCGATTCTTAGGGATTCAACTTAGGCGAGGTCGACTGGACTTTAAAACAGATACATTTGAAGGAAATATAGAGAAATTGCAAGAAGCAGAAACATGGACAAGAGAGTAAGCATTCAAGATTGCAAGCTTGGTTAAACAAAAAGGAAGCTGAAGCGACTAATGGAAAATACGGTGAGTGATATATATATTTTTTTTTACAACGCAGGGTTATGGGGAAAAGGGGGAAAAAGCAATATTTAGGGAGAAAATGAAAGTATGAATTTCTCTTCCCAGAAAAGAAAAGCAATCAAAGAATACAGAGTGCTTAGAAGATGGAGAAAGAGAACAAGGAATGAGAGAAGATGATAAAGATGGTTCAACAAATCAGCGAAGACTGAATCACACGAGTTCGTGTTTTCACTGGGTGAATGAGGGCCTGCTTGCAACAGTCAGTGACCCGTGATCAACCCATCGAAATCGCTTGACATCGCGGTCTCTGAATGATGCCGACAACACGATGAGAAGAAGAACAAACGAACATCAAAGACCAGAATAACTCTTCAGACCAGTGTATTGGTGTCCCCGTTGGATCAAGTCACCTTGAATACGAGAATCATAATGGTGCCGATCGTACCGACGACGTAGAAAATGGCGAACATGCGGTCTACGACCAGCGCGATCTGCTTCCACTCGTTCCGGATGTCTTCGTTGTCGTCGATGCCTTCGTAATGGTCGCGAATGTAGCGCACGTGTTCGATGAGTCTCCTCATGAGCAGTATGTGGTCTTCCGTGTGCTCGCAGCAGGCAAGGCCACGCCCATCTTTGCCGCGGGTGCCGCGAGAGATGCCGAGGATGGGTGACTCGTTGGGCTGAGTTAGCTTAACTTTCTCTGACCTGTGTCCATCGTGAGCGTCTGCAGACAGGCAGAAAAAAAAATAACAAAAGCGGAAGGAAATATAGCAGCGTAATTATCTACTAAATTCATTTGTTATATCAGAGGTTTCTGCGTTTTTATACGTCTACACATACTTTATGTTTATATGGAGGTCAGTAAAAAACGGAGGTATCCGAACGGTCTAATGAACAGTAGGTGAAAGGCCTAATTTGCAAAGAAAGGATATTTTGCTGAGAAATTTACACAAACACACAAAAATCCGGCCAGTTTACGAATTGAATATTAGTCATTTGACAATTTACTCGTATTTGCAGTAAATAAGCGTACTATGATTTGGCATTACCGCTCAAATGCTTGATAACACACAACAAAGTATACCATCGTCCTTTGTTAATGACATGCATTAAAAATTGTGTTTACATCACTGTGACGTCACATACCGACGAGCTTACTACGATATTTCCGGGAAGGCACGTGACCACTCCCACCATTGGCGTTGTTATAGTAGCTCTTCTCCGACGCGAATTTGTAATGCTTGAACTCGTCCGGCTGCAGTCGAAGATACCGCGCCAGTTCCCCGAGAATGAACTTTCTCGCCCACCTGGGGGCGCGCTTGCAGTAGGGCCCGCGGTGATGTAGATTTATGACGCTGACGGTTAGTAGGATGGAGACGGACACCAGCACCATTGTCGATACGTAGTACTGACCTGAAAGAAGGAAAGGAAAATAAAATCGGGTTTGGTCCTATTTCCATTTTTCTCCGTGAATAGTTACTAACAAGACATACAAAATATGCAAAAAAAAAACGTAGAAGCCTGTGATGATTGATAAGAAGATAATGTGAAGACACTTTAGAAACTTGATTAGTGCGAAGCTGATAATCACTATCAATAATATTGGTTGTAGGTAACTTCGTCAAAAAATTTCATCTCAAAAAGTGCGTTTTGGGTTACTCAAAACTTTCGAAGAATGAATAATTCTGTTAACACCAGATCAATTGGTAAAGTGCATTATTTGTTTTATAAAATGGTGACATGATTTAAACTCCGCAGCAGCTATTTTCACAATTAATAATGATACTGGCGGGTCATGCGGCTCCATCTACCCTTACCTGAATCGCAAACAGAAATAATCGTAATGTATGGGCAATGCAGCAACTGAGCGCAAACGAGCACTGACTCCTTAACGTACAACAAACGTGTTAAAGTAAAGCTCTAATTTATTGCAGTGTTACCTATAATTGGCACGACGCTAGAGGGCGGCATTGACTCTGCGATGAGAAGCAAGAAGACTGTTAGGGAGAGCAGGACGGTGATCCCGAGAGAGACCTTCTCGCCCGAGTCTACGGGGAGGAGGAATCCAAGGAGCGTGATGGCAGCGATCAGGATACACGGCACCAGAAGGTTGAAGACGTAGTATAATGCTCGTCTGCCAGATTAAAAAAGGGGATACAATGTAGGCCTACCAACCGAGATGTCTCGCTTGTAAAGGGATGGTATAGTTTTGTTTGAGATAAATGGCTTCGATATCCCAAAACAAAGTAAAACAAAGCGATCCTAATGAAAGCTATGTCCCATCTTTTATTAGGATCGAGTTGATTTGGATATCTCAGCCATTTCGAAACCAAATTTCATCAAATAAATTTTGAATTCCTCTTAGAAATATATTGCTCTTTCATATTTCATAAGAGGGTTCTCATTATCTCATAAAAAGTTGGAAATATGAAGCCCCATCCCAACCAAAACTATACCATCACTTTAAGCATATCTTCATCACGTCTATGCCTATGCATATACCATGGAGCTACTACAGAGTAGCTATACAACACTGTTGAGAGTTCAGGTATAGTTGAGTGCCATTGCCTTATCTTGGAAATCTGCTCCCTACGAGTGTCATTAATTAGTCTAACTTCTGGACTCTTTTTACTCGTAGGGGTGATTCAGTGTACGCGACAAGCCGTATGAGGGCGTGACACCCGAGGATTGCGATACGCCGAGAACTGCGAAAGCCGAGACGCGCAGTCTCTCGATTTATCGCAATCAGAAAATTCGCGCCCTCTCTTGGTCGCACCAAGGAAAAGGGGACGGAGCCCAGACTAGTCATTAATGGACAAGCGGAACGTGTGGGAGGAGATTATATCCCCCTCCCAACAGACGAGGGAGATTTTGCATGGGGGGGGGGGGGTGATATCCATCTTACTTAATTTCGATTAATTAGCTGTTTGATATTGACGTAATGATATATGATTATATACATAATAAGGTAAATACAGAGTGATTTGATTTATGAATCTCTTGCAAACTGTTAAGTGGCAAACGTAAAATAGTTTAACAAACCTGCGTATGCTAATGGTGTATGTGACGTCATAATAGAAGACACCGGGCGTGTCTGGGTAAGCTGATTGGTTGGTCTCCGTTACCATGCCAATGATGTCCCACTCCCCGTCACTGCGAAACGCCGTCTCGTCACCTTCACAGAAACAAGTCACAGTCAAAGCATAATAATCAATGATTAGCATAGATAAAAGTTAGAGAGTTGTGTTGTGTCCATAAATTCTTCAGTGCCATCCATTGAAGTTCTTAGAATGTTTGTAGGTTTCTTGGAACTTGAGATTCCAGTGATATTTACGATATGTAACATTAATAATGATAGTAAAGTAGTTCTTTTTCTTGCAACTTGAGATTCCTTTTATGATACTTATGTATGACATTAGTAATAATAGTGCAGAAGTTCTTTTTTTCGCCCTTTTGCGAATCTTTTGTTGAGACCAACATATGACTCTAAGACAAGAAATAGGGCATGCTTTGTGGTGATGAAGAAATCCTGATGTTCTGATGTTGTGCATAGAATTTGAAGACATTTTGAAACTCAATTGACGTTTGACAGCAAGTAGATGATAAACATCGGCAGGATATGGAAATTGTGAAACATTAATTATGAAAACGGTAATGATGATGATATACGTTAGTCATGATGATTATTAAAGCAAGACTGGGACAGCCACAACAGTCCTGCGCATGATACAAAGCCAACCCCAATCTTAACCCCACTTAACCTGAGGAACCGTCAAAATTTTATTTAAGTTTCTTCCGTTAGTCTTACCAGCTCCTTCCATGATCAGCTCCGATCCGTCGTGTTGCCACGGGCCGAACTTGAGCTTGCACCGTTGGATGTCGAAGGGAAAGTTGGCGATGTTGAGCTGACACGTGGCTTTGATGATAAGCGGTGACCCCCAGTTGATGTGACCCGTGTGATCGATTTTCACGATCTTGTCGAAGACGAAAGGCTCATAGGACGAGCCTGCACTGTTGCGAAGAAAGGTCAAAGGTCAGTGTGAATGACATGTACTTGCGATTTTCCCTTCCTCTCCTAACCCCCACCTCTTCTCTATTCCCCACGTCTCTCTCTCTCTCTCTCTCTCTCTCTCTCTCTCCCTCTCTCTCCATCGCAGAGATATTAGTTATGCTTCCTATGTTTGGAAGATTTTTTTTTTATGGCAGATTCCAGCTCTGATGGAGCCATCAAGTACGTGAAACGCGAACCTTTAATCATAATAATTATGTAAATGTACACATCACAAAAAGCCAATTGGAAAGATGTGTAATTATAGAAATTAATTTTGCTTCTCCAATTTTGTATTGCTATTATTTGCGTTTATTACAATTTGATAAGTCCCTAATTATTCTCAAAGTATGGCCACAAAAGCAAATTCCCCAGCATACAATAAATTCTTGTGCATCCTTCAGTCTTCTGCAAAGCAAGTTATTTGCGGAAAATGGGAACGAAGTTTCTTCGAGAAATTCCACGAAGTCATGCAGGTTTTTGTTTTGTTTAAAGGCGTGTTATTAAATCTGATCGACTGGACTTACTTCTGAAAATCCAAAATTTCCAAGTACTAGAGAGACAGACACACATAGAGGTCTGAGGAAAAGTACAAGGACAAAAATCGGGTTTCAAAGAGAGATTATAAACAGACCGACGAAGATATTAACTTGTTTACTTGTAGTTCTCACATTCAACGCATCATTCGCCACTGTTCGCCGAATGCTGTGCGAAGGCATGGGAGAATACACCGAAAGAAAGGGTAATTGCTCATTAGATTAGAAACTCAAGGGATGCGGTGGTGGTGTGGTGGTTGGAGAGGGGAGTGAGGAGGGGGTACTGAAGTATAATAACGATGATGAAATAATCAAATAATGTGCCGGTGAATTTCGTGCTGGCAGCGCGCACTTCCAATTCGGCAACTTGAAGGAGCTCAAATGAGATTTCCCCTCCCATATAATTGGTCTTTAACCCATCTTTAGGAGCGCAAAGCCCCCTCTTTCTCTTTCACTCATCTACTCTCCCTGACCCCTACCCCAAACCCGGTCTTCTCTTCTCTCCCTTCACTCTCTCTTTTCCGTCTTCCCTCTTACTTGTTGTAGAGCACGATGTTGGGCATCCAGACGAGGTCGGACGTCAGCTTGAAACTTTGTAATCCCTCGAAATCGTCGGGATCCCAAGTCAAGAACTCGTCCACCCAGTCCTACACGAAACCAAATCACACAAATTAATGAAACACGAGCATGGCTTATCAGTCACCGCGTTGGGGGGTTTCACTGATTCATAAGACACATTTTAGGAGAAGGACATATTGTATTGGTCCTGACTAGAAGGTTGTATAGGTTGAGCGAAGAGAAAATGTGTTAACAAACATTTATTCACCGGACAGGGCCTCTACATTACACCAAATTGTTAAAGGTCAAACATGCAGGCCGGCAATGGTCAAACATGCAGGCCGGCAATGGTCAATTTAAAACTATTTTACTGGTGATCTTCTACGTATTTCTGTCGTGATATCAATTCGGGATCTTGTTAGTTTTGCCCTCCTGCAAACGACAGCTCTTCTTTGTCGTTATTTCACCACACTAGACTGTTTTCATGATGTGGTTATGAGAATAAAACATACTTCGCGCGCAACACCTTCTTTGGTGCTGAAGTTAGTGACGAACTGTTAGAGTCCTATCTTGACAATGCTTGAAACAGCGCTGTATTCATAATACAAATCATAAATAACATGATAATGGTTTACTCCACATGGCTTGGGACCGTCTAGACAGATTTCAATTTTCTTCAAAGGCAAAGGGCTATACGTTTGAAGGGTCGAACGCTTTTGCTGTAAAAAAAAATGTATGACAAACAATCTTATTAAGATAATGTGTGAGTAGTTTTATTACAGTCTACTCGAAATCGAAATTGAATTTGCACAAATTTATGCGCTGTCCTCGTAACGGTTCTCTTATGTCGCTAAATATCATGTACGTGATATATATATATATATATATATATATCATGTGTCCAAAAAGAATTAGTAAGAGACTGCACACTGAATTACTTACAAACGTTACCCAAACGTTCGCCTTTAGGAGTTGGACCCTCTCGTCCTGTTGAAAAGTAAGAAAGAAAATAAAACATAAAAAGACATTAAAAAAGTAAATTGCGAGATAATGTCATGAAGTATAGGATGTTTCTTTTCTGTTCTAGTAGTTCATGATCAAAGCTTTGGCTTTATCTTCTATCATTGAAAACAGAGCGAAGCCACGAGTGGTCTTAACCTCATCACTATGCATCTTAGTTACAGACCGAAATTTTCATTCACCGAACTGGCAAGAGCGCACCAAGTGTGTTCTTCTAACCTGTTTTAACATTATTCTCATATAATATTATAAGTCTGTGCAAACAAGTCGTAACAGATTGCACATTACGGTGAGAATGAAGTTCTAGCCTTGTCTATTAAGTTTAGATTGTCAATGTCCTTGAGGTGATACAGAACCGCATTTCTTTGCCAAATATACAGACAATAGCTCCTAAACGAAAGAAAAAAGAAGTATCCGATCTCCAAAAATACAATCCGAGGAGTCAAATGTAACAGCAACCTACAGGAAATCAGCGATTACGCTTGAATTCACAGTTGTTATCGTGTGAGTGAACTGTCAACGGGAGTATTGCTTTTACTGCTCTATGTTGAAATACACGTATGTGGCGATCAGTGATTGCCTTCTACGTTTTCTTGTGATTATTTTCCGATAGGTGGCGTCCTGTCGAAAAGAAAACCTCCATCACTTTGCACATTCTTCGATTGATTTCACGACACGCCTGATCAACAGTTATTGTGGGTACGTTTTGGGGTAGACCTATGCATTTATATTGCCGAGTATTCGTGTGTACATAGCCTGTGAGTCGTTTTCACGAACACACATGCATACTGATAAGCTCATGTATAGTGATCAAGAGGATATGAAGACAGCAAAAAGATAAAGTGAGTTGCTCAGGGACGGATCTAGCTTTTCAATAAAGGGGAGTTAAGTTTGGGTCATAAAAAAGACAGAAAATGTTTGTTTTTTATGTTTGTTTGTTTGTGTGTGCGTGTGTGTGTGTGTTGGGTTTTTTTTTTTTTGCCACCTCTCAGCTAACAAGCACACACAAAAAGAAAAGCTCAAGGGGGGTGGGGGTTAAACGCCGCCTAAAAAAAAAAATCACAACAATAAAGAGCACAAGTGGGTTTAACCCCCCCCCCCCCCCCCCGTTGATCCGCCGCTGCTGCTAACAAAGCAGGAAGGCATGAAATGCACGAACTAGAACAGACATTCACAAACAATAGATTCATACACTGACTCAAGGATGTACTATACCAACATGATATTTTCAGTCGATAGCATCAAATTTGATAAACTTTGATAAAGCCTCCGAAGATGGTGATATAACCATTACCTCAATAATTAGGGGTTTGTTTGTTGTTTTCTTTTCCTAAAGAGAGTAAAAGAAAAGTTAGCAAGGCATACTATCGGAAAAAATTGAAAGAAAGAAAGAAAGAAAGAAAGGAAGGAAGAAAGAAAAATGGAAAGATGAAGGAAGGAAAATGAAAGGAAAGAATTGCAGGCAGTCACATCGAGTTGATACATTTCTACATTGGGTTCATCACAAGAACCTGGGAACGAAGAATTTGGCAATGATGATATCAATCAAGAAATCAGCCCCCACTGGATCATCTCATTCTGTCATAATACGTTCCTCGTACATAACTAAACATGTATGTACTTGTGACGAGCGCGTCGCAGCCCGTATCGCGTATGGCACGTATGGTTACATTATGAAGGGGAGCCACGATCGAACCTTTCACATTCTACGTGACATTAAAGGTAAGTAGTGACGCACAGAATTAAGGTATGCAATCATGACGTACACGCACAAGCACATGCAGTAACATTACGAACATTCATACAATCGCATCAGTTAAGGTTAAAAGATCAGAAAGCCGAACAGACAAGGATGCATCAGGGCCTAAGTTATTAAGACCAACAAATGAAATGGTGATACGCTCCTATCTGCCGATTAAAAGTTGTTAAAATGGATGACGCGTCATACAAGATTCCCTAGGACATTGAAAACAAAATATGAGGTGCTGATGAGAACGTGTCCTACACAGCAGCGTAAGAACAACTTCAACGGAAGGTTAATTAAATGCAGATGACCTTATTGAAAACTTATGCATTATGTACCATAACGTAATGACCTAAAAAAAAAACCCGATATC
Source organism: Diadema setosum (assembly GCF_964275005.1). NCBI lineage: Eukaryota > Metazoa > Echinodermata > Echinoidea > Diadematoida > Diadematidae > Diadema > Diadema setosum. The sequence continues at coordinate 3,102,603 of NC_092697.1, forward strand.
AAGCATCTTTTTATGATACAATGACAAAATCTAGAATGCTATGCTTTTGCAGATAACAATAATAATAATCATCATTATAATCAATATTGCTGTTCGTCATGGTCATGATCATTAGGGCCTAAATATACAGTTGTTGTAATCATTATTATTATTATTGTTATTACTAATACTATTATTATTATGATCATCATCATCATCATCATCATCATCATCATCATTATGCCTACTACACTGTATTATCATCATATACATAAAATAATGCCTCTTTGTTTTCATTTTGCGCTATATTAGAAAAAAATGTTTGATATTTGAACTAATCATGCATCTTTAATTGTCAGATTCAAATTATACTGTGCTCAATTAGTTCGTTCAATTTACTTTGTATTTCATTTATGTATGAAAAAGAAAAGATTAAAATCATCATGGTTATTGTACCCTTCAAATCTAACAGTTTGATTTGAACATTCAATGATCTAACAATACTAGCAAGACGCAGATTTTATCAGCTGGAAGCTTGTAAGAATTCATCGAACCAGCAGAGCAGTATGAACTCCTTCCATTTAGGGAGAAAAGAACCTCTGACTTTTATGCGTTGTTCCATAAATGTTTATGCGAAAAATACGTTATTGTTAAGGGAAAATCGATACATGTGCAATGAAAAATGATCGCATGTACATCGTTTTGGCTGTGTGATCAAGAAGCGTGCAATTCTGTGATGATCTGTTTCATTGCTTCTATTCAGATGTGAAAACTTGTATTGTGCGAGATGAGACGATACCACGTGAAATGGCGCAAAAAAAAACCCGCTGCCGTTCTGGTGATGTAAGACACTGAAATTATCGCATTAGCACAGCCACTCAGTGTTGAAATTTATGAGTCTGTGGCAAATCTCTAGTTTGCCTTCCAAGTTCAAATGACATAAAAATAGCATCATCGTCGTGCCTATAAACTACACGTACATTATTCTTTTCGACAGAGCCTGGGGTTAATCTATCATACAGCAAAGACGAGGGGTACCAGCAGTGTCGGTGGTGCACGATTTGGTGTAACTACTGACATTTAGTGATGGGTGCCACGATTAAGATGTATACAGACACTTAAACGTACTTTTTTTCAGGCATATAATACAGATTAAAAGAGAACGGTTGGAAGATTTCTGTTTGCTATCCGTGCTCATGCAAGAACAAACAAACACACACACACACACACGCACACACACACACACATACACACATGTTGTTGTGTTTTAAAGAATGAAGGGAGAGAAAAAAATGGGGGCCCATATAACAAAGAATTTGCACCAGACAATACTGATATAAATCATCCATGACAAATTTTAAAGATATCAAACATGAATACTAGACATAACATATTCACGAGGGAGCTCATAAAGTTTCCACGAGGGAGCTCATATTGGAAGACTCCGCAAAGGAGCTCATACAAAACAACTCCACACGAAGGAGCTTAAGCAAATTTTAACTATTACGGTAATATTATTCAATACCAAAAATAATAGTTGTTTCTCAAAAAAAAAAGAGAGCTCATAATAACAGAATGCTATAACACACACATACACACAAGGCCTCGCAAAAGAATAAATGATATCGTTGAAAGATATTGACAATAATGAACAGGATCTCGATGATGGAAAGCTATTCTCGATCCAAGACAAATCCATGTTTCCTTCCGAGTGTTCAGATCTTCATTTGCCCATTTAATATGTGGTACAGCCTTATGGATTGCATGGCAAAGTGTGTGCCAAGATATCTAGGTAGTTATCATTAATACATAGATCGTAATAATGTTAACATTACTGGAAAGCTTAATGAAGCACACTTTCAAATTCTGCACTTGGAAAAAATAAGTCCCTAAAATCCCTATTTTGCTGGAAAGGAGACGAGTTCTTCTAACTTGATGTCCTCGTTTGTCTGTATGTAAATCCATTCAAATCATTTCAATTAAAACAGGCACATGTTGGAAAAACAACAACAACAACAACAACAACATAATATCAAATCAAAATTTACTCGATGGATCTACAGTATAGGGCTGAATATTCTGAACTTTTTACAATAAATATCAATTTACATACAATGAAGGGTTCGACAAAAAAAAAAAAGATTACCATGATGAACTGAACATTGGCAAATTAATACCAATGAAAAGAAAGTATGGAGTGATGCAAATCATTAATGATACAAAAGGAGAAAATATAGGGAAGGAATCAAAAGAAGAAAAATGATAGATCTACTGTAAATCAACATTGTGTGCATAGATCATTCATGTATTACTTCGCTACCTACGATATTTCTTACTTGTTCCTTTACTTTAGTGCCAAATATTTTCTTTTGTTTTAGAACTTATCATTATTTGTTTGTTTATAAAGCACTGCAGACATCTAAATACTTCGTGGTGAAATAGAAGTCTTAAGCATTCAACACAGAGCAATGACTATACAACATGGAAAGAACTTCTGTTAGGCCGACCGCCATCTTTTGTTTTTATTGAGATTGCTCTGCGTCATAGGGGTCTCTGTGGCGCAATCGGTTAGCGCGTTCGGCTGTTAACCGAAAGGTTGGTGGTTCGAGCCCACCCAGGGACGACTTTGCTATTTTGCTTTTGCTTTGTTTTGTTTTACTACATGAAATAATGATTTGTATGACTGATCTTTTAAGGATCTATCATAGTTGTAGGGTTTTTTTCTGCATGTTTTGCTTTTAGATCGCCTTCATCGTTACGTTTGTTTATTTTTCTCCTGTGGTCACATTTTGTTGACATTTGCCAATCCCCCCCCCCCCCGTGTCTCTCCCTCTTCGTGAATTTCGCGTTTATTTTAAGGCAAATTTCCTTTCCTCGTACGGTTATAATAGGTGAGCAGACCAGGCAGACTGTTCGTTAAATGACTCATAATCAGATGGTAATAATAACAACCTTTTTCTTTCATTCCACGCATGGCACGACCGTTTCCAAGAAAGAAATGAATCTATTTACATTCTTTTGACCTTTAATGCGTTTTGCTGTCGCCCGAAATCAATATGAATAATAAATGAGCACCTATTTTCATCATAATGAAATGTGATACGACATTAGGAATGACGCGCTGAGATGAAGTTTAATGGACGATCGTATTACATCATAAACAGCAGTATCAGCAGCAGAGTATGTTGGGAAAGAAATCTCGGTGGTTAATCAACTCTGACAGAGAGATCTCTAAGAAATTCCATTTCGTAATCTCTCCGCTTAAACTGTCCAGATACATTGGGGTACATAAGGGAATCAGCTAGACAGGCTGATAAAATTACTCGTGGTAAACGAGGAAAGAGATCTTTGGCAGAACTGCTTGGGAACGGGAAATGGAAAGACGATAATATTAAAGTATGTCCAAACGTAGAGGAAAAGAGAGAAAGAGAGAGAGAGAGAGAGAGAGAGAGGCGGGGGAGGGGGAGGGGAGAAAAGAAGCCTGTGAATAAATGAATATCGTGAATGGCTTTGGTGAGAAAAAGAAAACGGTACAGAAGAAGAGATTCGGCAGGAACTGAACAGGTCTGCGAATGATGATTGAGTAGCCAACGAGGACAAAACAATAATTAAAAGAAAAAAAAAACAAGAGAAAAGGATGTCTTGACTTTGTTTGTTTGACAGAAACACATCCCTGGCAAAAATTAAGCATGCTAAAGATGGGTGATGTTTCTCGGAGCAATATCCGAAGAAAAGGAGCACATGACGCAATATCTAAATGGGTGAAAATACATAAATTGATTTCGGAAAAGATACAATATGAGGATGAATGATAAGCCCTTTTAGGGCATATTATAGCGTGGAGTATTTGCAGGATTTTTCTATTCCCTCTCTCCCCAGTTTCCCACACTCTTTGTAGTTGTAATTCCCTCAGAGGTACCCGCATAATACAAGCATAGTCTTTGAGTGGGTAACTCCACTTTTTTTAGCAGAGTGTATAAATACGATTGTAAGTCTCTATTCTTTTTTTTTTTTTTTTTTTTTGTACTGATCATAGACATGATCATGTTGTTAATCCCGGCTGGCTGTGTATATTTTCAACAACACGCATGTCAAATTTCATATCACTTCTTTGTACATTCTGTTGAAAAAAAAAATAAGTGAAAATAAAGTTTGACTTGACTTGAAATTGAATTGATCAGCGGAGAAACAATGCCCCTCCCCTTTTGAATATAATAGGCGAGTTCATAGTTCCACTTTGCGCATGAGCAGAAAATAAGTCATTTGTACCAATAAGCATGATTGTTTTTAAATTCACTGAGACAAGAAGATGTGAGGCAATGATTATTGATGTTATCCTTGCTAGCGAGATATGTGCCTAACCAAACGTGAAAAAAAAAAATAAAGGCCATTTGTACCAATGTGCACGTGAGCTATAACGAACGAACAGGCTTGTAGTGAAAAAGAAACCATATTCCATCATCTTTATTACTAAACACATTCCCTCTCAACATAATCATGATGAAATATGAGCAGCGGCTGCTTTTGTGATAGACAATTGCGGACAACCAAATGTGGTCGAGGAAATGTGCTTTAATCAGTTAATCTAAAATGTCGACTGTAAAACAGAAACGTGTGTTTACGTTATATCAGAGATACAACCCGAATAATTTTTCGTCTAATGGGAGTTTTTAGTTCATCCTCCCTGCATGGGCAATACGAAATCACACTGGGACCACTTACTGGCCGATGTCAAGGGAAGTAGAGTGGATAATGAATGTGTCCATCGGTGCTAGAGTGAAAGAGTTGGTTACATCGTTTTCATATCGACTTCGCTGAATAATAAATCCAGCATGATGGTGACAATGATGTCTTCCTGTAAGCGCTCATGACGCTTAAACAAATGGCTCGAGCAGATGGACTGATAGAATCTATATCACATTCAGAACTTACGTAAGTATGTTATGAATTTCGTTTTGTTTGTTTGTTTGTTTGTTTGCTTTTTTTTTACGTCTCACACGTTTTCATGAAACATTGATGTCGGTCACGACCACTTATACAATTTGAGGAGGAGATCTTCTCACCAAATTTCCAATCTTTTTTTATTTCAGGTCTGATTTTAATGAAAGTTCAATGGTGTTGCGTGTGACAATTTAATCGTTTTATTCAAAGTCAACTTGAAAATGGATATCGGCATTTCATTCCAAGTTTAAATCCCCTCAGCATTTCTGATATTTGAGAGAGAAGAGCTGCATCTTGAGGTGGGTATGCGTGGTCTAGTTGATGACTGTGACATCATTGGTAACGTTTGTTATTCCGAAATTTCGCTATCATAATCCGAAAATGAATTTGATATGGTTCGTTGTTCCGAAAGTGCGTCAGAATAACGCACCTTGTTATATTTTCGCATTAACGAGCCTTCGGAATGACAAACTTTCAGAAAAAAAAAAAACGAACTTTATTAATTTCATTTTGATATCTACAAACCTTCGGAACTGTAAGCGACATCAATACCTAATTTGAGTTACATGCGCGATTATGAGCGATATCGTTGTTTTAGGAAACTTCTGTACCGATTAACTTCATACATCGGAACATGAAGTGACTTTTCATTCCTCACCATTTCAAGTATCTGTGAGACGAAGAGCTGCATCTTGAGGTGGGTGGGCGTGGTCTCGTTGATGGTGGGCCTGATGTGACGATTGTACGGATCCTTGCCCTCGTGGAAGAGCTCATTTACCAGCCGTTTCGTCAAGAGACTGCATTTTCCTAGATAATGGGGGGAAGGGGGAGTAGAAAGGGGGAAGCAAAAGACACAGCAAAGGGTGAGGTAAGTGTGCGTTATTTTATGTAAATGATCGCAGTCATGGTAGTATTCATTACTTATACCTTGACTAGAGCTTAAAGGCATAATTTACCATTTGCAGATGAAAGCATTAGTGCTTTAAAATAGTTCTAAAATGTGAGTTAGGGATAGAAACAACCACTGTCAAAATTTGAATCCGTATAATCGATGTTAAGTGTTGTTAAATACACAAAATGTGAACAATAGTTATAATAAAAATGTTTCCAGACTAAACCGTATACAGTTACGGTTTACTGAGAAAAACCCTGATATCTCCTTATATTTTAGGTTTTATTGCAAATATTTCATATGGTAGGATGTTTTATGATACAACAGACCTACACATATGCATCAAATGTGATATCTTGAACATTTTTGAAATCACTGCTCCCAAAGGTAAACTGGACCTTTAAAATTGATTTCGTATTGTATAATTGATATCACAATATTGAAATTAAGAATGAACTGACTGGGTACGCCTCTGATTAGTAAAACACCAAATATAACGAGATAATATTCTTTTTTAACGTATCCAAAACTAATACTGGAAAAGGGGAGACACCTCGTAACGTCACCTTTTAACCATCGTGACTGCTAAATAATCTTTAATCCATTAAAAGCAAAGAAATTTGATAACGATGTGTGCATGTTTTGCTGTATTTGCAAAATTGCTGCATCGACTCATTCAAAACGACATGGGTGGTCTCGCCATAGCGGTCACTGCCATCCACGGAATACCACGTGAACCACCGATTCCTCTTGTTTTTGTCGAATCATATAATCCGCTAAGGAATTTCATTTCGTCCTTTGACTTTAAACGAGAACCCTGGAAATGGTTGGCAATCGACTTGTCCCGACGCACAAACATTCTGCGCCTACAACTGCTAATGAAAATGGAAGCGTTATAAAAGTGGCTGGCACAGCCATGCTATGTTTGCAAAGACCTGTGAGCACGTCCCTAGGGAAATCAGTCAACAGTGCTTTCTTTTTTTTTTATCATAATCATTTTCTTCACTCCTCTTTTCAAACAATATACTAATTGCCTTTTCTCACGATACTTTTCAATATTATCCATGAAGTGTTCTTAGGGAGGGTCATGGTGATATTCACGAGCATGAAAATGTCAACATTCCTCGCAAAAAAAAAAAAAAAAATCAATCTGACATGTAATGCAATTTTGTGTGTGTGCATTTTCCCCATCAACGATTGCCTCATTGCGCTGAAGGAAAATCCTATGTCACTGATAATCTTTTTTAACTTCACTGCGTGACTAGTGAATGAAATGAAACGCATCGTAAATTCATTCATGACGTTGTTGATGAAAGAAAAAAAACGAAAACGAGATTATCATTTAGAGAGGAAATTCATCACAAAAATGAATAAACTACAAAAGAAAGAGAAACATAATCCCTACAGAAATGACTAGAATTAGATAAGAAATAAGGAAAATATGATTTTTTTTAAAATTGCACATTTGGGTTTTTTTTTTTTTTTCGGGAAACCTTTCTTGACCAGTCCTTATGAATATTCAAATGAGCAATTTGACAATGTCAAGCGTTCACAATTTCTTATTCATTTCATAAATACAAATGATAAAAACATCACATTTCAGCTGTAAATTATAAGACTTTCCTTAACCCCCCCCCCCCAAAAAAAAAAAAGAAATATAAAAAAGGACAAATGTTAACGCTGGTAAATATATCTTGGTATGAGAACACGCTTATACATTTATTAGCTAAGTCTTTCCGAATTTCATGTATAACATACATGAAAACAAAATTGAGAGTATGTCGTCATCATCCACTCGCTCATTTGAATATTCGTAAGGACTGGTCAAGAAATGTTTTCTGAAAAAACGTGAAATTTCAAAATGTCATATTTTCCTTATTTGTATCGTTCTGTGAAGATTTTCTCTCTTTCTTTTGAAGTTTATTTATTTTGGGGTGGATTTCCTCTTTAAGGTGCCAATAGTATTCGCATGATGTTGCTTATCGTACTGACCTTTATCTTTTCCCCCTAGGACACGGCCAACTGTCACGAGGAAGGGGATTTACGGTATCCGTGCATCTATAAGTTTATACATGTATCAAGTGGCGTCTTATTAGTGCTGAATGTTGAATGGTTATACATGCAGACTACCGTACCGCGTCTGTAACGACCGCCATCATGGCATTCGAAAATCATCGATTTATCTCTCTTGTCTATCGCGGCTCTCAATCAAGAGCAAGACGTTGTCGTCATAGCAACAGATGCGGTAGCAATAAATGAGAAGCATAAAACATAATACGCCTCTAATCTCGGGGTATATTTCCTAGAACGTCAGCCCTGTATATACTCTTTGCCTGCGACGGTGGAATAAAGTAATGGAAGGCAGACACTTGACGCGACGTCAATATCAAAGACGGAGGAGCGGCAATAGAGTCTGACATCTTTATAGCAGGGAAGAGGATTCCACCTCCCTGCTTATAGAGACATCTGTTAAAAATCATCACTAACTATACCGGTATCACCAAATTTCAGCATGAGTCATCTATGTCAGGCAAGAAAACTGAATACTGGTTTCACGAGCAAGAATTTTTACACACACGCATACACACAAACGAACTCACAATTGTAGAATATTTTGACTGAGATTTTGTTCAATGTCATAAAGATTAGCGTTAAATATAGGATAGCATCTCGAGAATTGATACCAGCTGTCCAATATCATGCATGTGGAAATAGTAGAGATGATACCGTAGTAAAACCTGGTATAAAACATTTAGAAAATATAGTTACAGGTCATTCATGGTAAACAACTATGAACATGGGTGAGAACAGAAATGATTTTAATATTATACCAGTCATCACCAAAAAGGCCCCTTTTTATTGAAAAATATTGATTTTTTTTTTTTTTTTTTTGCTGCTCTAACTCCTTCCAAGTCCGCATCTAAATTTTGTGTAGCGTTGAGTGTTGTAACGTCGTTTGATGTCCCTGTATAATCCGTACCCCATCGCCAGCCATATTCTCTCTTAACTCTTGACCCCTTCTCATCAAGTCATACACACAATAAGTCAAAAGAATACCATTAGCATGCTATGGTTGAGAAACAGATTCGAAAGATCCCGCATATCCTTGTTCATCCATTTCACTTATACACCATCATGCCGCACAAGCAGTAATAAATGAACAGTAATTGCTGCAGCTTAGTATTATTCTTATTACAGCAGGGTTATCACTGAGCACGCTACACTGATATGTTATTTACATAAGTATGTCACACTCAAGTCCACAAGATTATACCATGTTTTTGTTATGTTTCTTTATCTCCCACTGCCTTAAGAAAAGAAGAAACAAAGACAGTTTCTTTGATACTCAACGCACGTGCAAGTTCCTTGCAGCGTTCGATCCCCTTCAAACATGAATTTTTATAAATTGAAATATCTTTTACCTCGCGCTTATGATCCTGATTATCAAAAATTGATTCCGGAAAATATAATCAGGATGTTCATCCTCAGCATTGCAGTATGCAATCGGCAAGAGCCCATCGCAGAAATATTTTATTATCGATTTGGATATATCATTTCCATCTCACAGACTGAGGTCCAAAGGAACCCTCTTCAGTGATGGAGAAAGAGAACGAGAGGGATAAAATGATAACACTCTATACTCTACAAACGTAAAGGACTGAGAAGACATATGAATAGCCATAGGCAATGATGCATTGCAATGTACCATTTATAATCTTAAGAAAAAGTATATATATATATATATATATATATATATATATATATATATATATATGTATGTATATATATATATATATATATATATATATATATATATATATATATATATATATATATATATATATATATATATATATATATATATATATATATATTTAGGGAATTTCCTTCTTTTTTACAGACACGGCATTTGATAATGTAGAAGGAGTTGCAGATTAAAAAATAAACAAACTATACTTTCACCACTCTTCTTCAATTTTTCAATTTAAATTTTCACTCACCTATTTTTTCCTATTTGTTAATAAGCCAACACAAAGCTAAGTAATGTCAATCATTTATTTCTTGCTCCATTTATCATCTACCGATTCGAAATCAGATAAACAAATACAGAGAGATCGGACATCACAAAATAAACACAACAGACAATGGCAGAAGAGACAGGGACAGTCCTTTCAGCAGTGGGAACAAGCTTGCATCAGTTTTGTTTACGTGGAATTGGAAGGTTGTCTTATTTTGCTTTGTTCGTGAAGAGTTGCAGGATCTCGACATCTTTTTAGCTGAAAACGATTTCTAGAGAAAGTAAACAAATACTGTTGGCCTGGCAATATCTATATAATTCTTGTCTGGATGAACCGACTCTACTGAAAGGATGAATACAAAACCATCATCAGATCAGAAGAAAACGGAAAGAACGCTTATTACAAAATGTACTTAGAGATAACATACAAGACATTTATTTACCAAAGTTCACTTAACAGAATTTTCTGGTCCGGATCAGTACTTGAGAAACTTTGTCGCGTCTTCCTTTAAACGGTCGGTAAAACAAATACAATTCGAGTCAAAATTAGTCAAGAATTTTGTACGTGAATCTCAACTTGGCTTTGATTACTCAAGGGAGCTGAAGATATTGCAGGGGTGAATAACCGCCATGTTTGCTTTTCCAGGACAATTTCAAAAGAGATATCCGCAATACTCTGCCTCCTTTTTTGTTTAGCTCCTCTTGTTTTTAATGAGTAGTTGGAATGAGGTCTTTAATTCTATCTCTCAGATACGTATTGAAGCCATACTTGCACTCACATCCCGTCCGTATCGTTTACCTTTTACGCGGGAAAATGCCGAAAGGGTATGGTTGCTCTTATTCAACCCATTAAGAGCAGACGAGTGGAAAATCATTACCCATGATTCTAGATGAGGATGTCTCAGAGGCTCACATGAACGGATAAAATTGCATCAGGTGCTGCGAAGGAGCTAGTCTTCCCAGCACACACAATGAGTGCATATTGCTAGCTTAGATGTCAACATGTCTCCCTCGTAATGACTATGCATTCAAAGTAAGAAAGCCATGTGTATTCAGAAAATTAGCAAATTGATTATGCATTCAAAGTAAAAATGTTATATAATTATATAGCAAGATATTAAGCAGAGGGGTGAAGGTTGAGGTGTGAATTTTCTTCAATTTGTCTCAATTCTATACATAGTCAGAAAATTAGCAAATTGTTCTCTTTGGAACAAATTTGGACAAAACAGAACGCATATTCACATCAGTACATCCGAGTCTTAGATGGATGGCTAGCTGACCCGTAGGTAGGAGAATGGGGCATTTTGATTGACATAGATCCCCTTTTTTCTATCTTACTTGGTGTTTCTAATGCCCCCTATACCTCACTCCTCCAATTCCCCTTTGTAAGCGAGTAGCAGATAGTGATGATGTTGCCATGGATACGTCTCCTCTGTGACTGACCAACTTTCACTCCCCCACTCCCAACCCTGGAGTACGTAGACGGATGAGGCTGGTAAACATTTCACGACGAGTCTTGCGTGAAATGCGCACATCGGCCGCAATGTGTATCTTTGTGATTGGCATCACGCCTTTCGAATAAAGTGTCAACCCCTAATGAGCTGAGGGATAGCAAAGCACACGGATGCACGGCAACCGAAGGGATGACGCGGGTGTCGAGTCGAGTGTATGGGGGAAATATTTTTTGCCGAGGATCTGACATTCTGCAGCTCACCTGTCGTAGGAATGACGATCTGGGAGAGGAGGCTGGAGGGGGGAAGAGAGGAAGGCGTGGGATAGATGTCCAACAAAGCAGAAAAATTCATCCGGACTAGCCCCCAATCCATAACTTAAAACGCCTGAGGCCCGTTCTTAGACCCCGGTTTGTTTTCCTTTTTTTTGGGGGGGGGGGAGGGGGGCTTTTTTGGCTTTTTCCTCTCCAAGCATGACAAACACACCTTTTCCGCTCGTTTTCAAATGATACGCCAAATGCATAACTCCTTTTGTCCAAACTCGATTACCGCATTGATCAAGACGTGACTGCACCTTTAACCCAATGGCTAGAGAGAGAGATAACACCGTACGCGTGAGGAGATTTCATACTTGGGAAGGGGGTTATTGACATCCTCTGAATTTGGGGTAGGGGAAATTTGTAATTTTTCTCGCACTCTCAAGAGATGGTCAAGACACTGTTCGCTTTCTTATCTACAGCATGAAGCCACGTTTAGTTAGGCAGTTAGTTAGTAAATATAGTTTAAGTAGGTTTAATATTAGCGAAATATATCTTACAAGTAATCTGTTTGCGTTCTTTTAGCATTCTTTAATTTCATTTTCATTTTAATGATTACCTGATCCTCTTTGTATCAGCTGAAAACATTGTGTGTATTACATTTGTGAGCCTATCGCTGTATGAAACTGACATTGTTCCGACCACGCTGTTGCTCAATCACGTACATGAAAAAAAAAAAAGCTCATCACCTTCAGGGTGAGTAGAAAGGAAGTTCTGTTTCAGCAGTGAGACGGTGACGGTGTATGGGCCACGGGATGCCCGTGGCGCCCATGGAAGTAGGCTACCTCGTGACCAGGTATGAACCACCCCTCCCCCCCCCCCCCCCCCCCCCCCCGTCACCGATCATGAACGACCAACACCATCTCCTTGGCCTTGGGGTAGACTGGGAAAAGGTAGAAGTGATGTGTATGTCACCATTGGCGCTCTCTCTTGCTGGGGCTAATTTTTTGATGGAATTTCTCAAGCACACGCGGGGATTAATCATGAATCGACGTGCTTTGCCGGGCGGAGGTCGAAGCCGACTCAACCAATCCTCGGTGCCCTGTTCTACCGGGTACCGCGCCAAGAAGCGTGAAAGAAATTGCCGCGATTAGCTGGTACTGTTATCTGGAAAAAAAGGAGAGAAGAAGTAAAACACCTGCCACTGATGTACATCGGTAATCTCTCGAGAACGTCTTGTTTCTACTCTCAATATTTAATGAACTTTCTGCCTAGTCCCGGACAAATCAATCGATTTTTCGTGTGAACGTATAAATGTATTTTGAACTTCACGAAAGTAGCGTGACTGAGCAAAGCAGATATTTCTCATAAATGCACTTCCAGGTAGCGTGGTAGATACATACGTTCGATCAAAATTCGTTATTTTACGTGCTTGCGTAGTCATTTCAGCTGCGGAAGCATCTTATTCTTTCTTTCTTTCTTTTTGAGTAAGGACGACTTCCACTGTGAAACATAACAAAAAGATCAATCGTTTCCGAATTCTCCGCCGGAGAGTCATGCGACTTCCATTAGAGCTTTCATACACTGACTTGTCACTTCGAGTTAGAGGGGGAAACTTCTAATGATTATATGCACACGGCTACCAAGAAGCGTTGATGCCGGTTCTTCAAACTCTCGAATCCCTCATAATGTGGTCAGCAGCAGGTCTAGTCGGTTTGTAAAGCGTAGGGGGGGGGGGGGGTGGGGGGAGGAAGAAAGAACTTCCACGAAATGTATTTTTTACCAGCGTGACTTTACAATCCCAGCAGGTGGGAGTGGCCTATGGTTATTCCACGAAATATATAACATAAAGGTATTCAAACATTGCCGTAAGCAATACATTTCCTTAGCCTCTCAGATAATAACAGAAGTGTAGGCCTATGAGAGAATGATGAGTAACTCGGACTGACATAAAATCTTAGCCTTTTCGTGATTTGAGTCAAGATCAGGATAGTCACTAGTGCGTAAGCTTTTGTTTTACTACATGTCCTGAATGACTATGCTTGATATAAGTCACACAATAGATATGACCACATATTACGTAACTATAAATACCTTATTACACGATTACTGCACATTTACTGCAAAGAGGGGCGCCCCCTACAGACAGACGGAGAAAGAGTCGTTCAGTCATCTTCGTGAGATATGGTAATTCTGAGCATAATGATGAAATCTTGAGAATTAACTTATAATGATCAGTAAGATAGATATTCGCTGGATTAAACAAAATATGGGGATTCTTCTTATGTTTCTATGGTTACAGCTCGTTATTCCGAAGGTTCGTTATTTCGAAGGCTCTTTAGTCCAAAGATTCGTTATTCCGAAGGTTCGTTGTTCTGAATTTCATTTTCGGAATGAAACGAATCTTCGGAATAACGAACCTTCGGAATAACACCACAAATGTTCCGATTAACGAACCCTTTTTCATTTTCGGATTAGTCACCTGCCAACGAAATTTCCATTGTGCTTTCTACCGTCATGACTATGGTACCCCTAAGTATTTTTAATTAACTGATCATTGAATCAAATATCGCACACAAGGAGCATGTAGACTGAAATCGGTTAAGGTTAAATGGGGGGGGGGGAGTTTTTACTGACTATAGCATATACTAAAGCATATAGTTCATTTCTGAAGTTGAAAACATACCATTGTACATTAAATTGCATTCACACTTTTGCACAAGTTATGTAGGCCCTAAATGTATACATACAGCATACTTCATCACGGCGATCTGTTTCTCTGTATGCAATAACGGTGAGCCGTTTTTTCAAATAATCACTAGACAAATCATTACAATAACCATGCATTCTTGCACATACATTCCATGTCATATGAACATTTTCTTTACTTCAATACCAAGCTCCATCATGCTCTACCCAATATCTAAAGCACTCTCATATATTTCAAAGCCAAAATTAGTGCAAAAATGGTATAGTGTGTACGAGATCAATATGTATTTTTGATATCGTGTACAAAATAATGCGTGTGTGATGTGAGTATTTGGCCGCTTTCCGAAAGAGGTTAACGTATTGCTATGGCTCGTTGATAGATAACGGTAAGGACTGGTGGTATAGGCTACCCCTCCCTCGTAAAGTAAAATGAATTTGTCTCCCCCCCCCCCCGTCTCTCTCTCTCTCTCTCTCTCTCTCTCTCTCTTTCCCTATATTATCTCTCTTTTTATCTCTCTTTCTCTCACTCTATTTCTATTGGTAAAGATGATCAATCATACACTGTGATAATAATGACTGCTTCTGTTTGCCTTGTGTTCGGCAGCAGCGATGCGCGACTTTGTACGGAATTCCATCGACGAGACACCGCGTCGTCTTCCAACTAATTGATAACCTTCGGCCGAATGACCAAACATTAGGAAGAAAACGACGGAGCATCAGGCAACAACGTCTTGGACACTACGTGGCTTCTTATTGCCAGACGCTCCATCACTTTTTGCCGCTACTTACTCTTCATCTATCTTCGTCTGGTTTTGCAGGGATGACAGTAGTCTGCTTGCTTTGAATAGATGAATGGGCGGGGGGGGGGGGGGAAACCATAACCCCCTTCTCGACCCAAACCCACCCCCCCCCCCTCCGTAATCTCTCTCTCTCTCCTTCTCTGTAAGAGAAAGGGGAAATGCTCTGTTTGGAGCAATGGACTCTGGAGAGTAATAATGTTATCTTTATTGTTATTTTCATTATTATTATAAATATTATTACTATTACAATTATCATGATTATTATTATTATTGTTATTATTATTATTATTGTTATTATTATTATTATTATTATTATTATTATTATTATTATTATTATTATTATTATTATTATTACTATTATTATTATTATTATTATTGTCATCATCATTATCATTGTAGTCATTATTGCTCTGTCTCTATCATGATTTTTTTAGTTCATGTAATTTGACATCTTTGATTTGAATGGAGCAAATTGGGTCAAATTAGGTTTTTGGTACGAAAGCGGTGGAGACATTGATCAAGGAATATGATTATGTCCAAGTACATAATAATTGTCAAATAAAAGATAATTGAACAAAGCTAAACATGACTCATATTACTGACTCCTTCTGCTTCAAAACATGGCAAAATACACTCTCCATTTTCCCACAAGAAATTTGGCAATTTTATCGAAAATTTCACCATAAACATGATAAAGATTATCATAACAAGCTCAGCAACCTAGTTACATAATATTGATAAACGTCTTACAAAGTTACAATACAATTTACTGCAAGCGATAAGTTTAGAAGTCGAGCAAATAAAACGTCTCCCCTTTTACTGATTTTTTTATCATAAAGTTGTCTTTTTTTACTTTCGGCTGTCTCACGTCACATCAATTCTCACAACGGATACGTTAAATTGCTTTCCAGCGATAAAGTCTGAGAAAATGTTAACAAGATGTCAAAAGATGAAAATTATATTTTTTGCGATGAAAAACGACAAGAAATATACGAGCAACAAATCTCACGAAATGCGACTTTTTTTTTTTGGTCCTTTTCCGTTTCTAGGGACAGGGTCGTAAACTTCAATGTTTAAATTGCGCATGTCTTTCCACTCTTATCAGGCCCTCAATTTACCAGCCAACAACAAAAACAACAACAACAAAGCGATGCAAGCCCTCGCTTCACCTCCGCAACCACAAGTTCGTGTTTATATAAATTCGTCATCATCGCAATCAGCAAGATGAAGGAAGCAAAACACAAAAAGCAATCCACCAGTAAATCAGCAACATATAATGTCTTCCCCTAGCCATCTCGTTATACCTGCTCTCGACCGACATCTCCTGCGTGGATCATGAACCGCAGCAATATGTCAAGTTCCATTTGGACGTGCACTGCACATGATCGTAGCCGGAAGGGGGTTGCTTTGTATCCTCATGATCGCAAAATGCCGTCTCAGTTTTTGCTGTTCCTCTTTTCTACCAAGAAGACGCTCTTCCGATTGTCCAGGAGCATTTTTCAATCCCCCCCCCCACTCTCCCTGTCTTTCTTTAAATTTTCCCTCTATTTTCACACATGATAAATTGACAAAGATGCAGCACTGTTTGACGAATCAAATGTACATGTTTGTTGTCCAGCTGTATCAAAGGTAATAGATGTTCTGACGAATGACTCCGTGTACTTTTCACCCATGTAGCAAAAGTTTACTACAGACTAAATGCAAGCTGTTTAACGGAAATACAGACTCAAAAATATATAGGTTTAAATGTTTGGGTTTTACCGAGAAACCGTTGTAGCTCAGTGGATAACACCGTGGACTATCAATCAAAAGGCCTCTGGTTCGAGGGCAGCAGTGGTTGTTTCCCCAAAGGCAATGTACTTTCACTGCTTACTTTAGTGGTCACGCGAAACAAATCAAGAATCAGAATAGATTCAAATAAATCTAGAGGCCTGCAAATGGCATGCACTTGTCTTGGCTTAATATGACTTCTGTTGCGTCCCTCCGCCCACCACATACAAACATGGAAGTAGCTGTAACATGTTTATCGCTGCACTGATAGCTAGACATCAAATGTTCACATGGTGTATCGGGAAAGTGTTTACGTTTCCATGATTTAAAAACACACATTTTAAAAGGTTTCTCTAAGTCATAGACAGGAGATTGGTTCGTGCTGTGGTGGTTTTTCTTGTTTGATATCACGGATTCCTTTAAGTTAAAAAATAAACAGAATTCATCACTACACTGCAAAAAGTCCGGTGTTAAATAGTGAACACCGAGCTGGTGTTAAATTTTCGGTGCTCATTTATGGTGTTAAATTAACACCTCCGGGTGTCATTTCCGAATTTTAAACTGTTTTTTGAAGACTTTCTTAGTAACTGCACTTCTTTTTGATTTTTGATTTAAACAAGACGATCAAGAATTTTACATTAAAATACTAGATTTTTGAAAAAATGTGAAAATAGATTTACACCAAAGTAACACCCGCTGGTGTGGTCTCTTATTGAAGCTGGACGGGTGTTAAACCATTGATATTAACACCAACAAATATCAAATCAACACCATGTGGTGTCATTTTTGAATTAACACTAGTACAGTGTCAAAATAGCACCAGGCACAGTGTCAAATTAACACCACGAAGTGTCAGGTGAACACTTTTCAACACCATCACAGTGCATTTTCAACACCTGTGGGTGTGGTCCTTTATTGAAGTTTGATCGGTGTTAGATTTAACACCCGTGGTGTTAAATCTAACACCGATGTTTTTACAGTGTAATCGAACATTTTCATATAAAAAATAACGACTGCTTTGTCATATAAACCTGAGAGTTGACAAATCAACCCCCTCCTTTTCATGAAACGTAGATATGAAATTTTCATATATTTCAATGAATTAATGAGAAATCAAAAATGCAAAAGTTTTTGAAAATTGTAAAAAAAAAAAAAAAAAAAAAAAAAAAAAAAAAAAAAAAAAAAGCTCCCTCGTTTGGCAGAGGAGGGGGATACCTACATTCCACACCATCCCCTAGCTCGCTTGCTTGGTCTTCGCTTGCGCGTTTCCCACAATAAAGAAAATATCCCCCCCCCCCCTGAAAAAAAAAAATCCTGCATAAGGCCACGATTATTCTTGTATTTAACTCTTATCAGCCTGGAATCTTGACTGTATTCTTTGACGATTCTGTTCCTTTTCAAACATACATTTACCATGCACATAAATACATATTTGCTTTGCGTATTTTCACAAATTCCCTAAGGTGGGAGGGGTGTTACCCCCCTCCCCCGGGACTTCGTCACTTCGCTCCCCAACTCATATCCTCAAAGGCTTGACACCCCCCCCCCCCCTCCTCCTTAATCCTGAAAATGTATCAGCGCCGATGGCGCCTTCTTATTGTGAAGTATGTTCTTTGGGTCCCTCAATGGTTAGTAATACTGAGTAAAGTGTCATGGTGTTGGGAAATAATTATATGGGCTAACAACTCTGGTATCACAATTTGGGGTGCTGTTCGTTATTCCGAAGGTTCGCTATTCCAAAGGTTCGTTATTCCGAAGGGTCGTTAATCCGAAACACGCAAATTCCCTATTCCTAGAGGTTCGTTAATCCGAAAATGAAAAAGGGTTCGTTAATCCGAAAATATGTGGCGTTATTCCGAAGGTTCGTTACTCCGAAGATTGGTTAATCCGAAAATGAAATTCGGAACAATGAACCTTCGGAATAACGAATCTTAGGAATAAAGAGCCTTCGGAATAACGAACCTTCGGAATAACGAGCTGTAACCACAATTTGTACCCCGAAGATGTAATCTTTCATAAAACGTCGAAATGCGCGTGTTTCTTAACTTCATTCAAAAAAAAAAAACAGTCTATACAAAGCTACATTTCTGCACAAACCTCATATGTTCGAAGTCCTTGCGTATTTCTGCACAATTCTGCTGCTCGAATTCTATCTGAATTTTCGCCAAAAACTAATACTCGAATTTCCATTGAATTTCTGTCCAAACTAGCGCCTGAATTCATCCTGAAATTTATGCAAAAATATTGATTGAAATCATAATAATTTTATCCAAAGATGAGTGCTAGAGTTTCATTAGTAAACTCATGATATTGATCAGAAACTGGAATTAGTTATATCACAATTTCCAATTCGTGATACCACAAAATGGAATTCTTGAAATCATAAATTCGATTTTGTGATATGAAAAATTCGATTTCTTGATATTAGAAATGAAGTTCATGTGATAAACCAATGGGAGCTTGTGATACCACAATATAAATTTGGGATATCAAAAAGTCAATGTTTAGATATCTTATATTTGAATTCGTGATATCAAAATTTCAGCTTAGTTGGTAATACAGCTTGCATTATGCGAGTATTTCACCCTTGTCGTTCCTGTTGACGAAGATATGAGTGCTACCACAAAGAAGACTAAATCGCGTAACACCATGTCGATATACTAATCTTATATTAGAGAAATAGGTAGGTAATGGGAGGATATACTTTTTGATGCAGTATACCTGAAACATATTATGCCAGTTAAATTCCATTGCATGGTGTTTTTACTACGTATTATCTCAAGTATGTTCATTTCTGTTTATCATATAATAGTGCAACTCTCAAATTACTGAATACAATAAGAATACGTTTACCGTATTAATATATATATATATATATATATATATATATATATATATATATATGAAGGGTTTGTTTGCAAAAACCGATAAGTCCATATTTGAAGATTTTGAAGTACAATCTTTGTCAAAAAGTACAAAATAATACCTTTTAAATGATATATTGGTCACTACATATAAATGTATATTTTTGAAGTTATGGTCAAAAGAAGCAAAAATTTTCTTATTATTCTCTTTATTTTTTTTGAACTTTAATCGCAAATATCTCCATTTGACAAATATGGACTTATCGGTTTTTGCAAACAAACTCTTCATATATATATATATATATATATATATATATATATATATTGTTTGCTCATAGGCCACCAG
Organism: Diadema setosum; assembly: GCF_964275005.1. Taxonomy (NCBI): domain Eukaryota; kingdom Metazoa; phylum Echinodermata; class Echinoidea; order Diadematoida; family Diadematidae; genus Diadema; species Diadema setosum. Next base: position 3,122,630 of record NC_092697.1, read on the forward strand.
CGGGGTAATAAAAACGCATTTTAAAGTATCAAGGGAGTACGCTGGGTTCAGTTTTGTCGTTGATTCTACTAAAAAATTGTTCCTCTTCGGCAGGAATCATAGGAAATGAGTAAGTGGCGGGGGTAATATGGCTGCTACCAACTACCAGAAAATCGAAGTCATACCATGTCTTCCCTGAAGAAGTACTTCGAGCCCGACTCTCCCGCTGCCGTCAAACCTGACACACGCCTCCGCAACGCACGTGTTCTCAAGGCATAACGCCTGCACAACGGTGAAGTATTTTGTATAGACTCTGCCTTAGGGTCCTATAGCTACAATAGCTGCCAACTCAATGTTGCAATAGGTGTAAGGGGAGTAATATTTCTATTCTGTAGCTTTTGTTGATTACTAGTCAAAATTTGTGGCAGACAAAGGTTGAAAGTTGGGCCTATTGCTTTTAATACTTGGGGTTCTTCTCTTGGAATGTGAAAGGATTATCTGAGGCATGATAATTTTCGATGACATAGATATCGACAATTTTTAAGAGAGGAAAACAAAAGTTGTCGGGCATCGAAAAGCTTCAACGGTGCAGTAGACGACAAAAGAAAAAAAAAAACAACTAAGTAAACGTCATTTCCCCTCCGGGGCCCTTTGGCTGTAATGGAATCCGCCAGATCATCACCAACTAATTGCATTGAATTCATACAGTTTATTTTTATGATATTAGATATGTGAAAGAGCACTACATACAAGCAGGCTATGTTTCGCGAAAGTGAAATGCCGACGAAAGACTTCTCTCGGTGAGCCGTGGGACCTATTTCTGACTGATCCCACAAGTGTGGAGATTCTGCGACAAGATAGCAGCGGCAGCGGCCGGGTGCAATCTTAATTTCCTCTCGTCCGACCGATGCCCCTAGGTGTCTCTCAGCGACACGAAGGAAATTTCCGTGGTGCGATATTTTAGATTTCCATCATCGTTTTTTCATCTTTGATGTTTTGCAACACCATACACCTGGCGCCGCGTCACTAGCAATCATGATATTTTCAAGAAGGGGACGCTAGTTTTGTCCAACATTCCGAATGAACCCCGTTTTGATTTTCTCTCTCTCTTTCTCGAGTTCACTGCGACGTGATCTTGGCAGAACTCATGTTCATCATTGAGTTGTATATCATGTCAACAGTACATGATCTCGAATGAACTGTGCTAAATTGTATGCATGCAGACAGATAATTAGCCCAAGTGCAGAAGACCGACATGACTTGCGCGGAGGCTAATTCAATAAATTGCACGACTGCGTACTATAAGGACAGCAACGAAATATCAATTCATCACAAATCACGTAAAGTATGTACCATTTACGTAACACAATATTCCACGAATGCTGTTGTTCTCGTTCTGGCATTTACTGGATTCTTTTTATATAATTCCCAGTTATATTTAGGCACAGGTAGAAGTAGGCTCAATGACCATTGACTCATTTTCGAGAATTATGTTGTGTTATTTCAAAGAAAGTATGTCTTGATCTATAGTAGATATGAAGATAAGTTTTGGGTGCATAATTTTGCTGCCTGGACCACATGCTACATACATAAAACCTCTATTTACGATCCTGAGCCTATACCAAAGTTTACGTAATAGGATTCCTGAAGGCACATGTATTAATGAATGTGGTTGTGAAGCCACTCAGATAGTTGTCTGCCCGTCCCTGTGGTAAATGTGCGGATACTCATATCATAATTTCTAGAAATTCAAATGAAGTAAATTATACTTACAAATGAATACCTCCTCAACTAAAACACACACATATGTCATTAATTTTTATGGTGAAATGGATAACTACATACAATGTTTTATCCATAAGGAGACAGTGATGATTTGAAGATTATAAATCGCGGGTAAACAAATTCAGTTATGACACTTTGTCATGATGAGTGTTCCTTCGTACAGATTCTCTGATTAAGAATGATTTTAACCCAAATTTTCTTTTGCGCGTGAAGTTCTTATCGCCTAGTTTCTACTGATATGACTTTTATATGGTATAACAAAGCGCATGGGAAAGAAGTAAACTATTAAATTGAGCTTGCTGAAAATAAAGGTTACACCTTCAGAATCAAGCAATGCAGAAGGAAACACACAAGAAAAAAAATAAAATTTTAGCATTCATGATTGGCATTTGGAATAAGGTAATCATTCATGCAGGATGGCCCAGGTGTGGCTGTACAGTGAAGGACAGAATCATAAAGCGTGTAAAAGGACGCTGTAAACTGGCTTTCATAGGGTGCTTGCAAAGTCGCATGTGCCTTACGATGTACAAGCTGCCGTATAATTAACACGAAAGGCGGTACCTATGTCAGACGACTGCAAGGTTTCATTGTGCTTTCTAACGCGCCATAAGAAAGCGATCACGAGCGTGTTGTTTTCATGACCTTCCTATTGTCAAAAAACACACGTTGTCACGAGAACAATCTCCCCTCGCCGGCGTTGTCGTTGTAAATATGACTGCGTTACACAATTTTACGAGAGAAAAAAAAAGAAAGAGAAGGATTGTATGCATATATATACATATATGAGTTTAAGGTGTTTCAACGTCTTTTTTCCCCTCCCCGGTTTAATGCCGTCTGTGCATAAAAAGTGAACAAATGAAACAGGTCGGTACATCCAGTGACGCTGCCTTATACGTCACTTTATTCGCAAAGCTTTTTGCCTTTTTGGTACAAAGAGCAACGTCACTGATGGATGTACCTCCCTACACTCTTGCATTTATATGAATAATGAGTGTGTGTGTGCGTGCGTGTGTGTGTGTGTGTGTGTGTTTATGTGTGTGTGTGTGTGTGCTTGAAGGTTAAAACCCTTATTTATCCAGATTAATGTCCTCTTGACCGCTGTCTTTACCACTACTTCATATGACATAAATGTCTTTGGCCATGACAAGGCAAACCATTATGACCGTAAGATGTTCATGTTGGTCCCTGCAGGAAAGGCGACGCGGTATGATAAATTTTGGCCATTCTAACGTTATTAACAGCCCAGCAGGCCCGAGCATATCATGCCTATTTAAGTATAAAATAAAACACAATCCATGTTTACGCTGAATTTTATTAATTGAATTAAATCAAAGAAACAGATCAAATTTTAGTCCCAGATATATGAATGTTCTACATTTTTTTTTCTTTTTGCATTACTCGTTTTCATAGATCAACAATATTGATCGATCACCGTCTCATTATGCAAAGTATATGAGTGATGACGTCACAGCTTTATAAGTATCTCACATGCTTGTCCAAATATTATTAACTTACATATTTGACATGAATTGGAGAAGAAATTTTCACATCAAATTGTTCATGAGTTGTAACGATACAGGACAGATGAATCTCATATATGGCACTGGCTTAATGTTACAGAATTACTGACATGAAAATAGATATATTTTAAGACATATCAACGTGCAAAAGAAACCCACTGAAGATTGTATTCTGATGACATCACATTCTTGTCTAATTTGCATATGTGAAAATCCCCGATATCACTGTTTTGTGTACAATTCTTTACAGTAATAATGAGGGGTTTTTTTTTCAAGGGTCTTGTCTTGTGGCAGCACTAATGAGGATGTTAATTATTCATAACTTTGAAATAGGCATTCCAAGACCTTCCGTGGAGATCCCAAACTCATCTTGTGGTAGAGTTCACGTTGAACACTAGTATTACGTAATATAGCTGTCTTATTACAGGGGATAGAACCCATGCGTCGTCGTTTATTACACAACACCCCTCTGAGTTTGCTCCTGCGACAGTTGCTCCGGTTCTATTTTCTCAAAGGACATAGGGTTGGGGTTAACGTTGTGATAGGGTTTTATGTTCAGTTTGGTGTGAGGATTTGGATTAGGGTTAGGGTTATTTTTGTGGGTAGATTTTATGTTTGGCTTGGCGTGCAGATATTTCATGGGAGCTATTGTCACAGGAGCAAATGTCATGGAACCCTCACAGACACCCAACAACCTCCACTAGAGCAATATCAAGCAAACGTTATTTTTCTTGTCTATGATAATGCGACATAAACACACTTTTCCAGGGGCGGATCTAGCTTTTTTGTAAAGGGGGGGGGGTTGGGGCGGTAAGCGAGGGAGCGTAGCGAGCGGGGGGGGGGAGGGTGTGGGAGGGGGTGTCCCCCTCCCACAGTAGGGAGAATTTTTGAAAATCTGTGTGTGAAATGACGTTTTCTTGCATCTAAAACACCACTATTTTGGTATAGAGGTCATTGCCATAAATAGAAAAAATAAGATTACAAGTTAAAAAAAAAAAGATTAAAAAAAAGATAAAAAAAAAATAAATGGCCCCCGATTTTTTTTTTTTTTTTTTTTTGGGGGGGGGTTGCAACCCCCCCCCCCCCCAGATCCGCTTCTGTTTTCTGTGTGCTCTTGGACTCTATATAGCCTCTGTTAAATGGACAAAAAACAAGAATCTGATACTGAAACCACATACTTTATTTGTTCTTGTTTCCTTTCATTTATTACACGCGCACACACATACACACACGCACGCACACGCACGTACACGCACACAAATAGAATAGGCGTACTTGCTCACCTCGCTCCTCTTGACTGTCAGTGGGTATTTCATTTTAGACATTGAACGGTAGAAGATATCATGGACCAGGTAAGGAAGAATTCAAACTCCCACCCTGGGAAGATATGCTTGGAATCAATCTTCTTGAATTCTGATTAGACGACAAAACATACCTTGATTGCCTTCAGAAGGATATTGATTGCTGACCGGCATTATATAACATAATCTTTGACACTATCTCTGACAATGACATATCGAGCGGTAATGAAGCGTGTAAATGACACCTCATTAACAACGTTATTTTTCTCTCGCGAGGAACTGTACCATAACAGACAATCTTTCACGAGGAAGACATGTTTATTTGATATCGGCGATGTATCGAGGAAGAAGTAAGGTCATAGTGCGTATCAAGTCGGGCAAGACGAAAGTTTATTTGATATTGCCAATATGTCAAGAAATGAGATGTCATAGCGTATCATAACAAAATGGTAAAAGACGGATGTTTATTTGGTATCGGTTATCTCAATAAGTAAGTCGATCAGTCAAGTAACCTCTATCGCGAACTGATGACAGCCGTTGCGCGCCATGCATGTGATGCCCGTCTCTCATTTCGAAATCTACCTAGTTTGAGGCCAGATAAGCCGGCCCGTATAATGATGCGATGTCATCAATGAACCGCTTCGCTTAGCCTGTCGCGGATATGACGGACAAGGTTAAACATTTGTCTTTTCCTGTCCTCGTAACACAACAACTGTATCTTGAGCGAACGCCACGTTCTGTAAACGGGCGTAAGAGCATTTTGGTATCAGTTGCCTAGGCGGAAATCTATAGACATGTCACAAGTCTCCCAGATTACTTGACATGTTTCCCCCTTCCCTCCCCCTTGAATATCAACGATTTCGGCCCTTTCAACTTCGAATACTGAAAAGAGTGCATTTCGGTTGATATGCGGGTGTCTTTCTTCCCCCATCCCGCTCCATTAAACATCTCTTATACATTATGTATAAAGAAAGTTGACAAGATGTTGATAACAAGTCTCCTCTTGGTGATTGAAGTACAATGTTTATGCCGATGTGATCTTATGATGTCTTGGAGCAATGAGAAGAAGAACAGCAAGAACAGCAAGAAAAATATGATAACATAAGATACTCGATTGTTAAAGTGTATTTGCGTGTCGCGGAGGGGATATGACATCCCCTTCCCACCCCCTCCCCCTCCCCCCATACACGGCGGAGATGATGCATTGAATCTCTATGTTAAGATGTTCTGGGCGCAGCAAGAAATCACGTATTGGGGGGGGGGGGACTGCAAATAGTCATCTCTAATTCCTTTTCTTATACATGTTGATGTTAGCAGGTACCACACTGGAAAGCAGTCATAAAGAAGTTGTTTTTTATCATTCTCTTCGCTTCCGGTCAAGGAAAACGGAGCTGCGATAATGAGGTGAATAAGAGGTATATATATGGTGCTAATTCAAGGGATCACCGCCTAAATATTGCCTTAGTCAAGTATTTCTTAATGCAATGCCATCTGTTCTCGCTCGTACGCCACAAGCCAACTTCAGGCAAGATGCCCATTATCTTTGAAAGGAGGGAAGGAGGAAATCTTTGTCGGTCGGTTAAGTAAAAATTTAATTACCTGTCCCGGTTACGCCACTGAACGAATGAGATGCTATCAATTTTAAGAAAATCACCACCTTTTTTTTCCTCTTGTGGTGATAATGAAGAGCTTCTAATTTTTTATATCTGCTTGAATACATTTCCCCACATTGTTTCCCACAATCCATTAAGAATAGAGTCATTGATTCACTTTTCAAACGTTCAAATATGTTGTTGGTATTCTTGTAAGAATAGAATGTATTACCTTTGTTTCTGATGAGACCTTTGAAACAAAGATTTACCATGTTCTGGAGATTTAAATGGCTTTCTGGCAAACGATCAGTAAAAAAAAAAAAAATGTGCCAATGTCTAAACATAGTATATTTGCTAATATTTTCAGGAACGCCCAAGTCAACACTTAGAATGTCTTATTAGCAAGCCAGTGCAAAGTACCATTTACTCATTTTTGGTAATTACGTCCTGAATTTATCGGCCGATTGTAATTCGCTGTAATGCTTGCTTCTCTCAATTTAGATGCATGTATGCATTTACTTCTAGATCATCTCACGTGTGGAACGTTTAAATGAAGATGGGAGACTTTGGATATCTTAATTTTTTATCATTACCTTATTTGATTATCTGCCTCTTTGATATTGTATCTAAATTAGAACTCCTATATTGTATAAATCGTCAGCTACTTTTTGACATTTTCATTGACACAAATGATGAATCTGTAATTTTTTCATCGTTTAAAGTCATACAGACATAACTGAAAATCTTGAAGTTTCTTCGCCATGATCGAGGTCAAAATACGATGAACGTTCAAAAGCTTCTTCTTACATCAATTCTTCGTGTGGCTATTTTCCATGCTTCCTCTTCAGTCTTGAGAATCGTTACTTCCCTTTAATTATATTAATTTCAATCGTGACACCTTTCCTGACCTTTGCAAAGCCATGGACTTTGAGGAGCTTCCCGCCAGCAGTTTCGGCCCGGCGGACATATGTCAAGCCGCTTCTAGGTCAAGAAATACGGGCTGCGGCAATTTCCTGACGTGCGTTCGGCGGGATGACAGACACGTGAAATTCAATATGTGGGGCTAATTGGTAAAAACGACGTATGGAGTAGGCGCATCATACCCAATATACAAGGAATTACAAACTAAGGTATTGATTTGCCACAGGTTCACTGTACCCATATGACCTCCATGCTTCTAAACGGACGTCAATTAACCTTTTGATAACAATTCCATTTTTTATTTTTGGGTTACCTTAGTATCCGATCGACGATTTTTCAGAATAGTCGTATATTGGCTATCATGCACAC